>NW_010163113.1:0-630 GCF_000695765.1 Mesitornis unicolor | reverse complement strand
TAACCTCTCTTAGAATATTGACTTCCCAGGTTACGGCTTTAGCAGCAGGGTGTTATGTGTGTGGCAACCATCGCAAAGGAGGAACATTAAAAAGAGTAAGGCCTGCTCAATTCTCTGAAGGGACAAAGAAGGTGGGGGGGGGGAGGCAAAAGAAAAAAAAAGCCTACAAAGCTATATTTTGGAAGGGATCTTGTCTGTGGATGCTGACCAAATACAAGTATTTCCTTGCAGGTCTGCCAGGTGTGTTTTGAGGCTCCTCTTCCTGCCCTGCCAGCCTTATTGGCCAGGTCTAAGCAGGTGCATGCTAAGCTGCTTGGGGTTGTTATTTCAGGTACCTAACGCTCTTTGTGCACTTTACAGATCTGTTGCTCAGGTTTCAGTCTCTGCTCAAAGGTCTGAGATCTTAAATACGGGGTATTACACCAACTTATGCTGAGTCACCTAAGCCCTTTATTGAATCTGGCCCCAGCGCATTTTTCAGGCTTATTTGCAGAGCAGCAGGTATTATTACCAGCAGTAACTGGGTTAATAACAGGGACTCCAAGAGAGAAAGCAATTTGTAACACCTGTGATGCCTTGACTGAAACATGTTCATTATCCATGTTCCCAGTTATGTAATAAGCACAAATA
>NW_010163112.1:21056-31616 GCF_000695765.1 Mesitornis unicolor | reverse complement strand
ATTTGTAAAGGGTGAGTGCCAGGAGGAAGGACCCAGGCTTTTCTCTCTGGTGTCCAATGATAGGACAAGGGGCAATGGGTGCAAGCTGGAGCATAGGGGGCTCAATCTGAACATGAGAAAAAACTTTTTTACTGTGAAGGTTACAGAGCACTGGACCAGGCTGCCCAGAGAGGTTGTGGAGTCTCCTTCTCTGCAGACGTTCAAAAACCGCCCGGACATGTTCCTGTGCAACCTAGTCTAGGTGATCCTGCTAGGGCAGGGGCTTGGACCTAGATTATCTTTCAAGGTCCCTTCCTACTCCTAATATTCTGTGATTCTGTGATTTTATTTCTTTTTCTCCAGCTCACTCTAATTCTCACCTTCTCCTTGAAATTGCCCAAGGGCTTCAATAGCAGATCCTTTTCTTTCTTTTCCAGATATTAATTAAAGAGCTCAATTGTCTATGCATTTATTATAATAAAATAGCCATGCAGGGAAAAGCAATCTCATTTTCCCTGCTCCACAGAGGCCAACAAAATGCTCACTTTGTGGCCTTAATATAGTGAAAGACCCAAAGAGTTATTTAGAGCCACGCTGAAGATTCACATGTTTGAGTAGGTCATGGGTATTTCATTACACCCTTGTCATTACAAAAAAAATGCTTATTCTGTGATGAGTTCCAGAGTGAAAGAAACTGAAAGCAGGCAGAACATGCTTTATAAAAGCACTTGTAAGAGCAGCCAACATCTCATAGAAAGTATGTGCAGTCCTATCTCTAAATTATTAGTTTCTCACAGCTAAACAGCTGCAGAACTGGTTGTGGCCCATGATACAGATAGGTTATATAGCAGCACATTTCTTCCTGAATCAAACGGTAGTGCACTGCACCGGCCATATAAATGGACAGATGGGAGGAAAGGTTACAGCTTTTTTCTCATGGTTAGTGTGCCCCAGTGGCAATGCTGGAATGTAAACTTTGCTCTTACCTGGTATTTTTCCTATCTGAGAAAATGAGGATTTTTGTGATATGATCGTCCTCACTCAACATTAGAGAGTCCACATGAAGAAAGCTGCATCAAATGCCTCACCTGCAGTTTGTACATTAGCAGATACTTGAAAATCCAACCGTAATATAGAAAACCATAGGGAACCAGACTTCATTAGTTCATTTGCTCTCAGAATGACATGTTTATTTATGACAGTAATTCTCTTGCAAAGAAGCTCTTCATTGCATGAACATTCTTCTGCAGCCATAATAATCTGCCTGGAACATCCTAATCCTCTATTTGCACAGAGGTGTCTATACTTTGAAGTGTTAAATCATTGAAAGAGGGCACTTCACACACCAACAGCCCAAAACTGCCTTTGGAGCCTCGGTGTATCAAAATATACATGGGGGACTGATCCTTCCCTGCATAGGTAATCATTTTACATCTCTGCAAAATGTACTTCAAGCTTTTCCATTCTGATTCAGTGGAGTTCTGACATCCTTTATGGATTAGTTTAAATGACAGCATAAGTGGCAAGACAACAGAAAATCAAGCGCTCTGATATGAATATGCCAGCTCAAAATGGATAAAGCAATAATAAAAAAAGATTAGCATTGTGGCTTTCATGCCAGCAATCCTACTATAATTTACATACTCTACGGGAATCACAGGAAAATTGGGACATAGGATTGGCAGGAACTGCCTAGGTCATCGAGTCCAGTCCTCTGCTATCACAGGCAACAATGTCATATAATCCCTTTCATAAATCCTTTGACTTGCCAATGAATCACAGTGAACACAGGGGAGCACACTGCAGCTGTTCAGAACAGCACAGAAAAACCCACAGCCTGTTTATAATTAAAAATGCAGTTGAAGTTATACAGGCTTTTAATAGGGATGAACCAAAAATTTGGTTTAGTTCATCTCTGACTCCAAACTTTCTGGCATCCAGGTGGGAAAGGGTTACATGTGAATATTTAATGCAAGAAATTCACATTCCTCTTTCACATATAAAGAGGCACTATACAAACTGAGATTCTATTTGAGCATCAGCATGGCCAAAAAATGCACATGGATCTTGAATAATCAAGACTGATTCAAAATTCCCCTTTATATATCACCTGAGGTACATTCACGATGACGTTTTACTGGGTTGCCTGTTGGGTCCAGGAAAGGCTAAACAAATCTAGAAGAGAAAACAGACCAGCTTAATTCCTGTTTTGCATGGGATATTAGAGACATTCATCAACATGTTGAGTTCTGAGAAAACCACAGGTGTTTCCCAGAAACTTGGAAGTCTCTGTTCAATTTGTGATTCAGACATATAATTTTGTCTTGCTCCTTTGCAAGTTACATACAAATAACCCATGGCTAGTTGAGTTGGCTGCTGAAAGGGCCAAATCCAATGGCAAGAGAAAGAGATTAGTTGGAATGGCTTGCTGGGACTAATAAGACTAATGAGGAAACAGTCTGTATTGTAAACTTCTACAAGTTCATGTCAAGCAGTTTAACCTTTTGCTGTTTCCTTGCCAGTGGATGATTTTTCTGTCTATATTTTAATAGGAGAAGCATAGGTCTCTCTTTCAGAGCTCTTCGTGCTCTGCATTGTATTATTAGCCAAACTATAAGCAGTAAATAATCAAGACATTTGCACCCATGCCAGAAGCAGAAGCCTGGACTGATTCCTAAGCTAAAGAAGGCTGCTCTCTGGCCCTTCCCTACAGGAAGTGATTCGCAGTGCCACATCAGAAAAACGAGGAAGAGATCCACAGCTACAGAGGATCTTATCATCAAGACAGTTCAGTCTGGACTGAGAAACAGACAAAGTGAGAACTGAGACTAAGCCACTGTCCCTCTCTCAAACTGTCGTGAGACAATGCAATGCCTGTAACATTGTTCTAAAGTTAATATTGTACTTTTGCTGTGTATTATAATCAGTTTTCCATAGTATGTGTAGGATTCTATTGTAATTGCAATTTTCCATTATGAAAGGATATAATTACACTAGAGAATCAGTTGCCTGAGATTCTCTACAGGATGCAGAGACAAAAGGGGCACTACATCGAGGAGTTGGTGCTCATTTGGAGTATATCACAGATAAGATATTGAGGAAAAGATGAAGAGAAAAAAAATGGACAGTTTAGAGAGTTGAGGTACCATTCTGTCAGAGATGTTAGAGATAACAAGAGGATGTACGTAATGAGCTCCACTGGCCTCTGAGCTCTGGAAAAGAGATGAGAGAAACAAAGAAGGAATATGAGAAGTAAATTAATAGTTAAAGCATTGGCAGAAAGTGATAAGTGAATTCTAGCCTGGTTTCAGCAGCTTTTACAGGGCAGATATGCCAAGAAAAATGATGGAACTGAAAATCTAGGGGAATAAAAGAAGTAAGAAAATTGAAGTTTAGTGCTAATTTTATCTGGAGTGTTCCAGTAATGGCCTGGCTTACCAGGAAATTCCTCTTATACTTACTTTGCTCAAAAGACAATGTTCATATTTCTGTGTATGAGTATGACAATAATTTCTTGATATTTATACTCAGTAGGCTAACATTTGTGAAACATTCCCATCTACTTCTGAAAGTCAAATTTTAGTATATTTTCTCATAGAAATGTACTAGACAGATTCCACATGTTTCCATGGCCCACACAGAATTGACCAAAACCAGTCATGCACAAAGAACATATGCCTTTCAGGGAGGTCAAGAACTTTAGAGGTGAAAAGCACACAGGCAAGTATTTCTAAAGCAAAATAGCCTGTTTTTGTCAAACTGACTGCAGAAAGAACACCTGAGTGCAAATGGACATGGCAAACTTAGGGAAGGCTTTGTCAGCAGGCAAGCCTATTAAATACATTTCTTTAAGAAATCCTTCAAATATATCTTTATGTCCTTCTTCAAAAGATTAAAAAGCTTTTAAAAGCTACTTTCTTACAAACTTTTCATTGTAAAGTTCTTTTGTTCTTACTTCCACTATTAAAAATTAAAGCATCCCCTTGTCTTCACTGAAGTCAACCTTAACGATTCTATGATTCTATGAAGCGCATTCATCACACATCCCACAAGAGTCCTTTCACTCCCTGATGAACATTATATATCCATTCCCTACCTTTCCCTGTCAATTGCTTAGGTCCATATTTTAATTAGTTCCCTCCCTTTGAAAAAGCAGGGAAATTCAACCATGTACAAAGTTCATAACAGCATCACAAAATTTTCACACTTTCACTACAGTGCATGTACCTAGTAACCGAGTGTCCTACAACTTCCAAGTCTTGAAAGAAAAATCCTGGATATACCAGATGTTAGCTGGCCTTCACTTTGATAAAGAATTTTCAGATTGCTTATTCCAGTAAGTGCTATGCTGATTCTCCTAACCATTATAAGTACCATAAATACCTCACTTCTTGCTGCCAGAACAGAAAACGAAGGTAAGGAAATAAGTGCTATGAACCTGAGGCAGCACTCCTCATCTCAAGGGCAGGCTGTGGTAAGGTGAGTAGGGACTGAACAGCTGGCCAGGTGATGAGCTGAGAGGCACTGTGATCCCAGGGATACAGACAGATGTGAAAGAGCATCTCAAGCATTGTGCCTTGAAATGCAAGAGTACCTACACAGCACGTACAAATGGATACAGGGATGGGCTACTTTGTGCACAGGGCAAGTATCAGGGCACAGACAAGCCAAGAGGTGGCAAGGCTGATATTTCCTGAGATTAAAGACAGGGAAGGGGTAATTTCTAACAAGAGCAACAACAAATAACAGAACAAAACCAGGTGAGACAGGAAAGAGGAAATGGGGTAATGCAAGGAGGTCCTCTAAAGGAGGTCCAAGTGATGTAAGTAAGCAAACCAAAGCAGAGCGAAAAGGACCAGGTACATTTACCCTTATTCATAAAACTAGGAAAAACTCTCAATGCTGCCACATGTTGGAGAGCAGAGAGAATAAAAGAACAAGAGGGGAAAGAAACAGTAGCTAATCATGATGTACTTCATGCCTCTCCTTCTAGTAATTACAGCTGCAGCATTAACTAACTTGCTCTTCTTCCTGTCTCAGGAGAGAGAAATACTGACAAAATGCACTCAGGTAGTGAAGGGCCCCCAGTGCCTTTCCCAAAGACTAGCACTGTCTGTCCATGGAAGAAACACTTCCCACATCACTTATACCAAGGACACACTGTACTGTTCTGGAAGGAATGAGATGTCACTCCGGTCTCTGGCCATTCAGTCATCAGCTTTCCTGTTCGGTGTTCTCATAAACGCACAGGTTGATACTACGAGGGGTGAACTGAGGAGAGAAATGAGTTGTTTCTTTCCCAGCTTTCAGCCAGTGCAGCAATGCTCACCGATGTACGGGACACGTAAAAGCAGTCTGCTGATGGCTGTCTCAAGTCTACCTCCTGCTGGGCAGAGTTCATTTCTATCTGAAGTACAAGAGCAGAGCATATTGCAACTGTGGAAATGTCACCAAATTACAGCAAGGTGAGCATTTGCAAGGGAAAAAAGGCATGCTAGCCAGCAAGCATTTTCAAAGCATGTTAACAAATCCAGCTTATCTCACATGCCAGCTCTCCCCCGCCCTATTCCCACTCCCACTGAATACACACTAATTGAAAATTATGTTTTCAATGTGAAGCCTTTTTCTAATTTGGTCTTGTTTAGAAGCATTTAGGGATCCTATGGTTTGCTGTATTTCAAAGTGATTTGCATGAGCTCCCTGGGGAAGCCAACAAAGGGCACTGTCAACATTTTGCTGGCAGACAGCAAGGGTTTCTACTCAGCACGGAATATTCATGTGCTCCAAGGAGCACAGATTCTTGGGGTAGAGGAGACAGCTGCAGAGCTCCAGTGCAAAGTATCTAGGAAAATGCTGTAATATCTGTTCCTCTCCAGGGTTTTTTGCAGTCCTTTAGCAATCCTAACTCCCCTGGTAGGCACGGGAGAACTCTATTGAGTATTTAAATAATTAAAAAATATTTTTAATGGGAAAGGTAGAATTACCAATGCAGTATAGTTAGATGTGCTCTCACAGATGCTTTTGGGCTTTAAGTCATGTGCACGCATCACACTGCATGCTCTAAAATCTTTTCATGGAATTCTATACATTTCTGCACATTTACGGCAAACGAATATGCAAAGTATAAAACGTTTTTTATTTACTCAACAAAACATGTAATAAGGCGCTTAGGCATGCATTACACACATACCTATTTGGTATAAACATGATGCCAGACATTTTGTCTATGCATATATTTGTGCATTACATTTTATGTGAGTGTCTTTGCAGACCATATGAGGCGCAGGAACAGCGCCTGCAGGACCTGCACGCAGCCAGCTATGCCAATAAAGATCACATTGCTCATACCTGTGTGCACTAACAAAACCTGTGTGGCTTACTACATTTTCCAATTTGTATGTATGTAATACATGTCTGTAAATTCATTCACTTAATACAGTATGGTATTGAGAAGAAAAAGAGTACAGTGAAGTCTTCAGAAGAAAATTTATTAAACAGAAAGCCCGGTTCCTATTTTTAGGAGTTTTCACATTAGTGTAAGACCTGGTCTACATGCAAAATCCAGCTGGCACAGCTAGGTTAAGGACATTACAAACTACCCATTAATTGACATCCCCATGGCAACCAAACTCTTAGAGCTATGCCAGAAAAAACCTCTTTGGCAATCTAATTTCTCTAGTTCAAGAAATGGGAGAAGGGAAAAGAATATTTTGCTTCTTTTTTAGGGTAATTGGAGGTATAAATTTGATGAACCATCAAACTTTTTCCAATGTAATAAAGGCCTGAATCTCTTAAGGATTATTTTTCTCATTAGAGTGGCTCAGAGTGTTAGACGGATACTCTTTAATTCAAATCTAGCCAAGTTCCAAGCAGAAAGGGATCAGCTACTCAGAAATCCTATTTCAAACTGTGATTTGGGGCACAGTAAGTGCTGCAGACTGTGGTTTCCATAGCCATGTTTACACAGCCTTCTACAGCCCACACGATTTCATCCAGGTGGCAGAGACCTTTTATTATTAAGTGCTGCTTTGGGCATATATTCTAAGTATTCCAGGTATACCACCTCCACTGCTGGGATTTTTCTGAAGTACCTCTGGAGAACATTGCTAAAACCATTTAAAAACAAACCACAGATCTTCACCATTTTTCTCTCTTTTGTCACTGTCTAGCTCCTTCTGTGTAGCCAGCGACATTTTCACACTCTTATCAGCCAGCATAGACAAAAACAGTGCTCCATGCCATCGCAAATGCCACTGCAAATACACAGAAGCTGTGGAGAAGTTTTCACAGCTTGCTGCCATGTGGCTTTAGAACTACCAATCTGCCACTGTGCTGCGGAGCAGCTCTCACATGATTTTGGAAGCAGTGGCAACAGCTGCGTCACCGGCAACAGCCTCAGGAGCCCTGGAAAG
The DNA here is from genome assembly GCF_000695765.1 of Mesitornis unicolor. Classification (NCBI taxonomy): domain Eukaryota; kingdom Metazoa; phylum Chordata; class Aves; order Mesitornithiformes; family Mesitornithidae; genus Mesitornis; species Mesitornis unicolor. Next base: position 24,225 of record NW_010163112.1, on the reverse strand, counting down.
GACAGGACATCGGAGTGCTCAGCATGGGAACTGGGTCAGTATCCATGGCTGAAATGCTAGTTCTGAAGTTATTAAGCAAGAGGCAAGTGGTGGGGAAGGTTCTGGGAAAACCGTCAGCATCTACTGAGTTTCTGGGTAAGACAGACCAAATTTTTAGAGGTCTGTTCAAGGTTCAGCTCAAAGTCACTGTCACTTGCCCAAGCACCAGAGTTCCTGCAGACAGGCGTGCCATCCTTGTTCGCCCCAGCTCAATCTGGTGCAGGCAGATTGGACTCCTGTGCGGGAGGTGAGCAGTAGCATTAAAAAGGTAGTATCAGCAGATGTTACAAGCTTGGCCAATGTTCAGAGCTTGTTGAGGGCTTTGTACACACATGGTTGAGAGTCTGAAAAAAATAAATGTTGGATGTCTATTCTCTCTTTCTCCTGAACAAGGTGTCAGAGGCTGTTAGTAGAAATGGGTTCCATTGCCTAGGGCTGCAATGCCTGCATGAGCACAATGGCAGACATTAATGTGAATGCAGACAGTCTAGAAACAGTCCTGACTGGTAATGCCAGGGACTCTCAAACTCGTATTCAACAGAACTGATTTGCTGCTATCACTGTAACAGACGTTAATGCTGTTGGTATCCTCCTTGTAATTCTGGAGAGACTGCTCATCCTTTATGGGTGATTAAATCTTTTACTTGGTAACATGCATGCTAGAAATAAGTTGTTTATTTGTAGCTAAAGGATAACATTAGACAGCATCTAGGTGTCAAAAGGGGAAATGCTGCTGCCTCATAGTAAGTGGAAATGCCACGGAGCACTACCTGATCTTGTTCGAAGCGTCAAGTTTTCCTCGGTGCTTGTGAGAACAAACTGGAAATTCCTTCTCCAAACTGACAGTTGCTTGGGACATGTACACGAGGGTGCCCTATGTTCCTGCTTTTGGTGATTTTATACTTTGACTTGATTAAACTTGTGGCTGTGTTGCTTTTTTGTGTTCCCATGAATATTGCAATGAATTTCAAGATTTTGACAAGGTATTGAGAGCGAATACTCATGGATGGTAGCACAAATATTTTATGTAGCTTTTTTAAATATTTCACAAAACATTAGATGAGTATTTTGTAGGGCCTGATTTGTGTGATTCCAGAGTTATATCTTATTCAAGTTGTGGAAGCATCCAAACTTAATCAGAATAGTAGAGAATATTTCATGAAATATGCCCTGACTATTCATATGAAATCACATTAAAAGTTTAATGTCAAGCCACACTCCAATGTTTGGAAAGTATGTTTTATGGAACTTTCCTTTTGAAAGTTTCCTAAAAATAATACTATCACATTTCAATTATGCTCATGTTTAACTCAAAGAAATAGTCTCTTTTTTTAATGATTGTGTAGAAGTGACAGGGGTTTTCGACAAGTATGAAAAGCAAATGCAGTCATTCCTTTAGTGACACACAGCCTAGAATGACAGGACAGAAAATCTCATAGAGAATCACAGTAGTTAATGGCACTGATGTATAAACACATGAATAGCATCGATTTAAAAGAAATACAGGTACAGAAAGGTGTTCCCTCCCCAGTGCTCATAAGGGAGTATTTCAGCATTGAAGGCACACTACCACTTCATTTCTAGCTCTAGTACCTGGATGACCGAAACCTCTTCCTTGTCTGTGTGACAGTCATTCCTAGAGCTGATGGTATTCCATTGCCCTTCCAGGGGGTTTCCTACAAACTGTTGCAATTTCCATATCCTTACTCTTCAATCTCCCTTTGCCCATTTCATTACAACTCTCTAAACATCCTCCTCCCATTCTGCCCTCCCAAGGGCCTCTGAACCTCATCCTTGCCAGGCAGAAGTCTAGAAACTGGCCAAAAGTAAACAGTGGGTACAGCTGGGCTACTGCTGTCCTGCTCCAGTACATTGACCCTGAACTGGAAATGCAGCATGGAAACACAAATGTTTGGAGTCAGAATTCAGAAATGAGACCTGCCCTGAGTGAGCCCAGAGAAGCAGTGGGCTCATGTTTAAATGTCCCAAGAGGTAGAAGGGATCATGGCATGGCAAGTCGATGACCATGCTAGCAGAGAGGCATAATGCATATGAACTTAAGCCTGTAGAAAATTAACATCCCAATCATTTTATATCTTTTCCAAAGGAGGATAGAGTACTCATTATCTGTCATTATCTTAATTTGCCCTAACCAACACTGCATACATGTGGAACTTTTCAGCAAAAGTAGAATAAACTCATTTTAAACCAGTCACCTATCCCCCTTCCATAGATGCTCTTTTAGCTGAAAAATTTGTAGATGCTATGTCCACTTTGAAGTCTTCTTGCCAGATACCATATTTCACAATCACATTTTTCTACCCTTTGAGATGTTTCCTATTATTGCTATGGGAATGTTCCACACAAACAGGAGAATCAAATTGACTCTGGCAAGGGCTGAGTTTTCAATCTTCACACAACCTTGCCTGTATGGAAAGGCACACAGCATTCTGGGCTCCAAATAATAGTGCCAATTAACTATAGTTAATATGCAAGACAAATGCTTTGTCAGGGCTATGGTAGTTTCTGAACCATAGAACAGAATGAGCATTACTGGCAGGTTCACAAATCATTTCAAAGGATACTGTAAAATGGCTACGCGCCCTAGCAGTGTAAACGTACAAACGCCGCAACCTGAGAGGGGAAAAAATAGAAAAGGAAAAAAAAAAAAGGGAAAAAAAACCCCCAACTTTCTTTCTCTATCTCATTTTCCAGCTGCATTTGGAGATGCCGCTTGGAACAGCCTCGGTGTAACGTTTTTTCAGACAGCAATGCAACACGGTTCTCAAAACTGCATGGAAATCATTTAATAAAGGCTCGGCATTGTTCTGTTTATGGGAGCAGATACCACTTGATTAGACACCGACTCCTCTTTTCAGAGCGGGAAGTTGCCAGCGCCGACGGTAACCGAGGTGGGGGCGTCCGGCTGCATTTGCGGGGGCAGAGCGCCGCCTGCTGCCGCTGTGGGGGCGAGGCGTAGAGGAGCCTGGGCGGCGGGGCTTTCGCTGCGGCAAGGCCTGAGCGGCGGGGCCTGCGCCGCGGTTGGGCCTGGGCGGTGGGCCCGGGCGGTGGGCCTTGCGCTGCTAGTGCGCGCACCAGCGGCAGGGGCCTCCCTCCCCCTGCGGGGACA
>NW_010163112.1:17343-21036 GCF_000695765.1 Mesitornis unicolor | reverse complement strand
TCTGCGGTAAAAAAAAAAATAAATAAAAATCCCACACACACACCCCCCCAAAAAAAAAAACAAAACACAGAGGGCCTTGCCAAGGAGAAATTTTGCAAGAAAATCAGATTACACTAGAAAGAATCTGGAGGCAATCTGTGCATGGCTGAAGACTGCAGTTGCATGCTGATAAATGTGCAAGATATCTTAAATGTATGTCAATAAAAGACTTCACATCTCTGAGCATTTTTATGCATTGACTGTATTCCTCCGTCCTATCTAGACAGCTTTTTCTGAGAAACATGAATTTTATAAGATAGATGGGAGTAAGATCTGAATTTTTTTAGAGATACAGCAATATTAGTGACTCATCAGAGTGAAAAACAGAAAATTAGAAGAATTCAGGACTAATTGTTCAGCCAGCATAAACTGACAAATGGACTCAACTTCAGACACTTCATTATCCACTGAGGATTTGAACTGCAGAAACCTTTTGGGTTTGGTCTGTGAGGATTCATGGGATGAAAACACATGTTTCCAGTGTGAAATTTTCATTAAGCCTGTCTTCTCCTTCTGTCATGGTCCTACTAGAAGTCTATTAGTGTCCCTATCTATGACTTTGTATGAAGTCTGTCTTCCACCAAAGACCAGGGCAGTTGTGGGACAAGAATGGTAGTTTTTTCCTCTGAGAAAAGGAGCGAATTTCAATGATTTCACAAGTAAATTATTTTTCCTCTGGAGAACCTGCTGAAAATTGTACAGAGATCTGTAATGATTCCAGTGTACATGGATTAGTGGGCAATGTATGGGAATAGATGTATAATGATAACACTTTGTTATCAAAGGAGTCTGTAACTTACCGTAGAGTTATTTCCACATGCATTGGCGTGAGGAGATTGAGAAGAGAGAAGAAAATCCTGATGGGTGGACAGATTAATCATATTTCATGAAACTGAGAGGTTTGCACTGCAGAGGCTGAAAAAGCTATGTTGTCATTCTCAAATCAGTGTTTCAGGCTTTTGAGTTTCTAAAGATAAATTTCCAGAAGTATCCCAACTTTAACAAACCAAGAGATCCCTGACTAACTGGGAATAATAATTTAAAACAATTTCTCCTATACTTGTAACACCATCAGCTCTTCATTCATGTTCCTTCCACTGTGACTAATGGTGATTCGTTTTAAACAGGTTCATTATAAAAAACATTTCACATGTGAGAAGGTGAAAACCAGAGGCTGGAAAATGGAAATTGTTGTAAGGAAAGAAAAAAAACCAAAGAATTATGTCAAGTAACAAGGAAGTAGGTGGGGGACGGCGGGGGGGGAAGATGACACATGGAAGATCAAAGGATGGAAATATAACAAACCCCAGAGAACATGTTTTGTTAATGAAGGTAATATAGTTTAATTCCAAGGCATACAATATATATTATGATACAGCATACATAACTGTGATTAAAATAATGCATACATACTTAGATATAACAAAATAGATGATGATATTATACTCTTTTTAAATTGCTTACCATCCCATCCCACCCCTTAATCTCTCTGTAATGCAGCTAAAGTCCAACAGGTTAGGTCACCCTCCTTTAGCATCACTTTCCGGTATCTCAGGCCTCTGTTGTGCTCTGCCACGGAGTGCTAGTCCTGCACAGAAGGCACACAACCCCTCTCACACCCGCTTTCATTCATGCCTGCTTCTTCTCTTTTGTCCTCCACTTTTTTTCTCCTCAGCTCTCATGATGCTTAGTTATGTGATTATCAGTGTTTGCTGTAGAATGTAATCACAGTTTAATAGCGTGCTGTTGAGGAAACAAGGAAGAAAAGGAGATAATGAGGCACCTCCATCTATGTAAACATTTCAGGGGGGGTTAAAAAGCAATTAAATGGGAAGTTCATCTTTCCTCCTTTCTGTCTAAGTTGTAAAAGCTTGCCGTGGCAGTGCTGATAAAGATGATTAGAAAGAGTTTTTTAAATCTGCATTCAAATGTGATGCTGCCAGGAAGATGCTGGAGGGCAAGAGATTGGCATCTCTTAGTATCTGCCAGGCTGCCTGAGGAAGCTGCCCCTTCCTAGAAAATGAAAAGTTCAGGTAAGCTAGTCATGCATGTAGCTCTTCTGATGCATTAAAAACACATTTCTGTCATGTCACATTTTGTTCCCACTGCTAAGACTAACCAGCTGTTCTTTTAAGATTACTTGGTATGAATGCAACACTCATACACACACACCAGGGGTCAGGCCATGGGTAGTGCCCTCCTGGATCTGACAGCAGCCACAAGCTTCCACATCCTCAGACCCCATCAGAGCATGCAGGAGCCACATGAATCCACCTGCAGACAGGTAAAGGCACCAGGCCTCAATTCAAAGAGGAGGAGAAAGGTAACAGATGGGGTCACTGCTGCCACTTGCTGAAACAGTGTGAGAGCAGAGGAACAAAAAAAAGAAGATAAATGATTGATGTCGCTGTACATCCCTGGTGCATGCAGTCTTCCTGCATGGGTACTGCAGAGAGACCTGGGCTTCGCGTGCCTCCAAAAGCGCCCTTCATCCTGCTGGAAAGGTTACGAAAGAAAGGTCCAGCGTTTTGCTTAGCTCAGTCTCAGGCTGACAGGAGGGCAATCCTCTTTCATTCTAAGTGCCTGTGAAATCAGCAGGATGCTAAAGCATCTTGAGATGAGGGGAAGACACTGCTACAACCTTTTAACTTTTGCCACAATTTATCTTTAGGTTATCTGAATCTGCTGTATGCATGCTGCCTCTATTGACATCAGCTGGAGATACTTCAGTTTCCATATGCTGGAATTGGGGGGCATTTTCTTCTGCAGGAAAAGGCAAAACTCACCAAATCACAGGAAACCAGCACCTTCTTGCACTGGAAGCTCAGTGTATGATGTTTCCCCTACATCTTTTATAGTATTTGTATAAAAGAGACAAAAAAGGGTACAGAAACGAGTAACTGGGGGAAGAGAGCAGTCAGGGAAAGGAGGAGAGTGAAGGAAAGATCAGGTAACAAACAAACAAACAAACAAAAACACCAAACGAGGCTGCAAAAGGTAAAGCACATGACACATCCTTGAGCGAACACACGTCCCGTACTACCCCGCTAAAGGCAGGAAAAGCCGCTGAGTGCCGTGGCTCAAGTCTGAGGGCCAGACAGGTAAAAACCACCTGATTTTGAAGTATTTTTAACACCAGGCAGTTGTGAGGGTGCGTCATATTTTGCACTCCCATTACAAAAACCCAGGCACGAAGAGCCACACAGGAGCTGGTTCACTCCCCTTTACACGGCAGTGCCGTTTAACACCGCCTGAGCTTCACAGTCATGCAGCGGTGGGGGCGGGCCGCTCCCCCGCCTTTAGTCCGGCCCGGCAGCCCCACCGCTCGCCGCCTGGGGGCGCTACGCAGGTGCCGGTAAGCGGCCGTTCTGGGACTTCCGCCTCGTTGGTGCTGACGGTGGCGGCCTGAGCGGTAGCGGTGGTCTGAGCGGTGGTGGCGTGAGAGGCGGCCTCGGTTGCAGCGGCGGCTTTTGCCCCTTCCTCGCCGCACCATGCCTACCGTGGAGGAGCTCTACCGCAACTACGGGATCCTAGCGGACGCCACTGAGACGGCGGGCCAGGTGCGGCGTTGCTGCGGCCTGCAAGGCCTCAGTAGGCCTCGGGCTTGAGTAGCGCGGCGGCGCCACCGCCGCAGGGAGTTCCGGGCTAGGCCGG
>NW_010163112.1:0-17252 GCF_000695765.1 Mesitornis unicolor | reverse complement strand
TCCCGGTGTAGGTTTCCTCACGACCCGTGGTGGAGGTGGTGGAGAGCGAATAGAGATGAGCTTCGCACTTGCGGTTCTGCAGGGACGGGAGCAACTCTCGTCGCTTTTGCAGCATTTTTCTCCTCCCGTCCTGTCGGCAGCTCTCTTTAAACGTGGCGTCGCGGATATTAACTAGTTATTTGCTAGAGTCAGACTGCTTTTTGCATGGGGGCGGGGAGTTTCGCCTGGCGGATTCAGGCCTTAAAGAGGACACGGGTAGTCATCCAGATCTGATCCCGGATCTGATCTGCACTTGCAGATCCAGAGAGCTTCTGGCAGGCAATCTTGCTAAAAGGCTTGTTGGAGAAAGTTGAAGTCTGTTATGGTTTGATAACTGCCTGTAGCCTTTGGGATTTTTTTTCTTTGAGGTTGTTTGGTTTTTTTTCTCAAAACAAGAATGGAAAGTCGATTCTCATGGCTGAAGGAGATTTTTACCTGTAAAATTCTGGCAAGATCTGCTGTTTGTTTATACCATTACTGAATTATTCATAAAAAGAGGATGACTTTGTGTATTACGAATACAAAACATTACAGTTAGTTAAACTGGTTTTTGAGTTGCATTAGGCTCTCATGTTACTGCATGGCTACCTGAAAAAGCAAAAAATACTTTGGGGTTTTTTGTTTGTAATGTACATAAGAAAGTAGCTTTGTATGTACCTATCAGTGGATTTTAAACTGGATAATACTGTACGAGGTCGTTTGTCAAGTTCTTTTAAGAGAACAAATAATATCGTGTGTGTTTGTTTTTAAAACAAGGTTTTTCCTTTTTAATTCAAGACTGTGCGCTTTGCTTGAGTAATTATGCTGTAGTGAAACAAGGCATCCTTGCCGACAAAAGTGGCATCTCAGAGCCAACCAAAAATATAATTAAAATGTTGGGAACTATGGGGAGAGATGCAGAATAAAACCGATGCCATTACTGTGCCATTTTCAAATACATAGTCCATCATCATTTTGACTGTTGAGGGTAGCTTTTGTAAGACAGGAATGGCCTTCTTAGACAGAACAAACTTCAGTGAAGTTAGGAATTGCAGCCTGTAAGCTCAATAGCAGATGTGTAAGAACCTCTGAGGGTGAGTACAGAATGATGATTCTTGGTTAACTCTGTTTTTCCTCTTTGCAGCTTATGGGCTTCCAGAACCGGAGATAGTGCCCTTGTAATTAGTATATCTTGCTGGATTGTTCATCAGTGAACTTTTCTGATGCTATATTCCTGGCATACAAACTTTCTGCAAGTTTAAAATAAAGAGGAAGATGAACTTTTATCCACGATACGTTGTGTAACTTGTCACAGGACTTTACAGAGTATCAATCAGTTCAAGAACTAATCTAGAGAAATCAGTGGATGATTGGTCAGTTGACAGTTATTAAAATTAAAGGTCTGGACAGTGTCTCTGGCTTAGGACATTCCTGTGTTACAAATTGGGAGTAAATATGCAAAACTGAAGGATCGCACTGGTTCTGCAGTTGCCGGCGTTTTCTTGAGCATTCAGTGTTGCCAGCTGCAGGGTAAAACAAACTCCTGCCTGAGCTGTGTTTTGCCTAGATGATAGGAGTAGTTAGTGTACGGTAATGCAGATTCATATAACACAAGCTACTGTATATATGAATGCTTTCTTGATAGGTATTAAGTTTAAGTAATTCCTTCCACAAAAATGTTGTTCTTAACATGCAGTCTGAGAACCTGTGATTGTAGTAATGTGTCTTTCATTGTTTGTTTGGGCTGCCTCATTCCTGCCTTTGCTGGTGAGCGTGCTGTGCTGGCACAGAGCAAACTGAATGGGGATGTGGGTCAGCTGAAAAGCAACCATTAAGTGTGTTTTTTCCAGATCAGTGTCCCAGCCCAGTGCAGAATCTGGCAGCACGGAGAGCTGTCAGCAAGGTGTGAGGGGTGTTTAAGGAGCATTGATGCTGAATGTTAAAGTACAGCTAACTGTAGAGGGGATTGGTGCAGCGTACCACTTTGTAAATTAGTATCTTTACTTGCTATGGATGAACTTTTCTGTAGGCTAGGGTGATGATATATGTAGCTCTGGGAAAGTTTTTGCAAATGAAGTGTCCTGTGCTCTTGATGTTGCCATTCAAAGTAGGATAAGTTGTCTAAAACATTCTTTTCACAACCATGAAGAAAATTAATGATAGAAGGTTGTGATTTCTGCTAGCATCTTAATAATGCTGACATTTATTTCCCAAACACATAGCTAACACAGCAAAGACCAGTTTATTCTAAAGTTTCAATCCTGCACGCACAGAATCAGAAACACTTGTGTGGTTCTAGTTGGAGCAGCTAAAGAACTTTCTACTCTGTTGCTGAAGCGTTTGCTTCTGTATTTCAACTGGAAATTTCTCTTTTTTTGTCTCTAGTCTCTCTCTGTTAACAGATCTTTTAAGAACTATGTTTTATGTCAGATTAAGTTAACCACTTGAATAGATTTGGAAGATGCTTTAGCACAATATGCTTTAAAAATAATTCATGTTCTATGCCAGTAACACAGTTGCTGGGAGAGGTAACCTCCGCTTGAGAGACAATGAAAGAGCAGACAGAAGGCAGAAACGCCTTGAAAAACTGCCCAAGCTGAGTGAAGGTGATCATGTAATTCCTTGAGTGTGCACTAATCCAATCACAAGTGCTGTGCAAGAGTTTTTAGCCTTAGGGCTGGTAGTTTGAACAGTAAGCACAAGAACAGACAGGAACCAGGATAACAGTAAAAACCAGTCAGTGGAGGCAAATTTTACTAAATTGGCACAGTTATCTTGGTCTAAGAGAGAAATTTATGTCTTTGTATGAAGCTTGCATAATATAAAATAGATTAAGTGAATGGGAGAGAAAAAAAATCCTTTCCTTGTCTTGAGAGTACCCCAAGATTTTTCTGATTATGTATTCTGGTTTTCCCCTTTCAGCATAAGGATGCGTACCAGGCGATCTTGGATGGCGTGAAAGGAGGTGCCAAGGAGAAGAGACTTGCAGCCCAGTTTATTCCCAAGTTCTTCAAGCATTTTCCTGAGCTGGCTGACTCAGCTATCAATGCCCAGTTGGACCTCTGTGAGGATGAAGATGTTTCTGTAAGAATAAGAACCTTATAGCAAGTTGATACGTTTAATTTATATTATGTTACTCTTTTTTTCTCTCTCTCTCTTTTTTTGTTTTTAGGGTATATCTTTTGGGAGGGAAGGGGGTTGGTCTTTGGAAAAGTTAATACTTGTATTCCTGCAATAGAAGAATCTATTGTGTGATGGTATGGGAACAGTATACCAGTTTTCATGTCTTTTTCACTCACGTCATTGATAAAAGGAATAGCTCTGTAGAAAGAAACTTAGATACAGTTTATTTTAATATCTATCTATTTTCTTCCTTTCAAACAGCACTTTGTGGTAATTGATTCTAATGAATCCTGCTGGGAGGCAAGAGAACTTTTTTTGCACCTGAGAACCATGGGGATGATTATGAATGTATCATTCTCACAGAAGTCTTGAGATACTTCATGGTGCTTTCTGCAGTGTTAATAGAAGCTGTACCTTTGAAGTACCTTCGGTTATCACATTTGTTAGTTGATTTGGGCCAATCATTCAAGGATTTCTGTCAGTGCTGGGAACAAAACCTAGACTTTATCACTGCCGTATGCACACCTGTAAAACCATCATTCCTGTTACCAAATAAGACTAATAAACACAGATTTCAGCCCTTTGGTTTTTTGATCAAATTAATGATTGAATTGCCAGCAATGTGCCCTTGCTGCCAAGAAAGCCAATGGCATCCTGGGGTGTATCAGAAGGGGTGTGGTGAGTAGGTTGAGAGAGGTTCTCCTTCCCCTCTACTCTGCCCTGGGACCGCATTTGGAATATTGTGTTCAGTTCTGGGCCCCTCAGTTCAAGAAGGAATTGCTTGAAAGAGTCCAGCACAGAGCCACAAAGATGATGGAGGGAGTGGAGCATCTCCCTTATGAGGAGCATCTGAGGGAGCTGGGTCTCTTTAGCTTGGAGCAGAGGAGACTGAGGGGTGACCTCATTAATGTTTATAAATTTGTAAAGGGTGAGTGTCAGGAGGAAGGAGCCAGGCTCTTCTCAGTGACAGCCAATGACAGGACAAGGGGCAATGGGTGCAAGCTGGAGCATAGGAGGTTCAACCTGAACATGAGGAAAAACTTCTTTACTGTGAGGGTGACAAAGCACTGGACCAGGCTGCCCAGAGAGGTTGTGGAGTCTCCTTCTCTGGAGACATTCAAAACCCACCTGGACATGTTCCTGTGTGACCTGGTCTAGGTGATCCTGCTCTGGCAGGGGGATTGGACTGGATGAGCTTTCAGGGTCCTCCTAATATTTTACGATTCTGTGAATGGAGGTACTGTTTGAATTTTTTTTCTCCAGTGCTGCTTAGGTCTAAGAACAATACATTCTTTTCGTCATAGTAGTGTTATAGCAAATACAAAGTTTGGACTGCCATCAAAGTCTGAAACTTGAGCGTTGCTTTCTGAATATGATACTCATGTTAAAAGAATATGTGGTCATTTTCTCAAATTTGGCTGGTTTTTCTACCAAACTTTGGTAGTTGAATTGCCTCATTTTATTTTTTAATTATTACTTTGATTTTTAACATTTTTTCATCTCCATGACACTCACAATTTTGACAGATCCGGCGACAAGCAATCAAGGAATTGCCTCAGTTTGCCACTGGAGATAATCTTCCTCGGGTAGCAGACATACTGACCCAGCTTCTACAGTCAGGTAGGAGACATGGGTAATTTTCCGGCTGATCTCCTGGTGACACACCTGAAAATGTACACAGTTTGTTCTCTAAAACGTTTTCTGTTGACTCATAATTTGTTACAAAGCAGTCTGTGCCAGTGCCATTCATGCCTGGCTTCTGCTCTTTTCTTCCTCCTTTATACTTGTTCTACAGTTACACTGCTACTTCTCCTGAAGTGTCACTAAGTATGCTAATCTAAACTGAAAATCTTTCTTTTAAATGTAACTTTTTTAAAATTCAAGTTCTCCAAAAGCATCTCTAAAAGGAGAAAGAAAACAAAAAACAAAACACACTCCTGCAGGTTTGGACTGCAGTAAATTGCCTTCTGAATAAGAGTTACTGACTTTTTAACCCAGATGTTCAGGAACTTTAAAAATCCTGAAGGCATTTTCTTCCATACAATGCATTTTTGGTACAAAATATTTAATTCAAAATTTAATATGCTGTATGTATTTTTTAATCTCAGGAGGTTATGGAGTGCTAAATAATAGATGTTCAAATTTCTATTAAAAATATGCAATGAAGTCTCTAGACTTCTCAGAAGATACTTTTTTGGTGTTGAGACTTAAACGTTTCTCCATTTAGTTCAAGGGGAAAATTGTTTCTCCCACCTAGAAATACTTGGATAAGTAGATTACTTAAGAGTTTAAAAAGAAATAACTACTTATTTTACTTTAATTTAGTAAAGGTCAGCTTGTTTATTCAGCTGTTCCTTAAAGTTGTTAACTATATTGATCAATAACTTCCCTTAAAGTTTTCATTCCTATCAAGTTTCCAATGTTAAAATTTTGTCAGGGAGTGGCAAAAGTTTTGAAGGGGCAAATAGCTTTTTGTTTTCCTTTCTGCTTTCGTAATCACAGCTTTCTACTTCCCTAGTCGTTAAAAATACAAGTTACATTGTTTACAATTAAATGCTGAGGCTACAATACTTCTTGTGAGATAGGACAAATCGTTTGGTTTTGTGCTCTTATGTTTGCATTTCAAGGATATGCATATCAGGGGTTTTTTCTCTCTTCAGATGATTCTGCGGAATTCAATTTGGTGAACAATGCTTTGCTCAGTATATTTAAGATGGATGCTAAAGGTAAAGGTCACATTTTTCTATAAATGTCTTTTATTAATACTTCCCAATCTCTGGTAGGATCGGAACAGGACTCAAATTTTGTGTTGTCTTAGTACAATGCAAAAGTTAAAGACATACACTTATTGTTTGGTTTTACAAACGATACTGAAGTTTTCAATAATTGTGGATCTGAATTATACAGACCAATAAAAGAATGTGGATTCTTACAACAAGCTAAATGAAAATTGTATAAAATTTGTGTGAAAAATTAGTATAGTAGTTATTTTAAAACGTGTCATGGAGTCTTGCAGGAGGGAACTTCTTTCTTCTGCATAAAAGGCTCAGCTTTCCTACAGTAACTTTCATTTCCTGATTCGTTCTCCATTCAGGGACTTTGGGAGGCTTATTCAGTCAAATTCTTCAGGGAGAGGACATCGTGAGAGAGCGAGCCATCAAGTTCCTCTCTACAAAACTGAAAACCCTGCCTGAGGAGGTGATGACAAAGGAGGTAGAAGAGTTCATATTGACTGAATCAAAGAAGGTGAGTGTCTTATTTCAGTGCAAACTTAAGTGTTATTAAACCATCCCTTGTCACTGACGTTGCTTTGGAGGTCTGTTTGTTTAAACCACATGTAGAGTTAAGCATTGTACAACTACAGTCTTCTAGTTATCCTATTCTGCTACAATCCAAACTTTGCAGCATTTTTTTGTGAGAATGTTAAAATAATGCTAGGTTCTTTTCACTTTGTAGAGCAAGTTTTATTAGAATCATTCAGGCTGGAGAGGGACTTTGAGCAACTGATCACCTCAGTGAATCATGCTCAGCTGAATTCACATCAGATTTCTCCATGCTTTGTCCAGTTGGGCAAAGTTGAAAGCCTCCAAGGGTGGACATTTCACGTACTGTCTGGGCAACCAGCTCCAGTGTTTAATTGTCCTCAACGTTATTTTTGGAACCTCCCATTTCAGTTTTGTACCATTGTCTCACTCTCGGCCTGTCCAACTCAGTAAAGAACCTGGCTCCTACTCTTGGTGACTTGCTCTTAAGTATTGGAAGATTTGTGTAATGTTGCCTCAGCCCTTTATGACTTTATACCTTTAAGCTGAAAAAGCCCAGTTTCCTTAGGTTGTCCTCACAAGTGTCGTGTGCTTTAGACACTGATCACCTTCTTGGCTGGGCTTTCTAAAGCTTATCAGCAACTTCCTGCACTAGATGCAATATTCTAGATTTCATCTAATAAGGGTATATCAAAGGAGAATCTTCAGTCCCTCTGCTTCCCTCAGTCTATGCTTGTCACAGCCCAGGACACCGTTTGTCACCCAAGGGATGCTGCTGACACCTAAGTTCAGCCTGCTGTCCCCTAGAACCCTCAGGGTCTTTTCGGCAAAGCAGTTCCCCAGCAGGTCCCCAACATGTGTTGATGCAGGGAAGTTTGTTCATCCCAGGTGCAGGACTTTGCATTTGTCTTTGTTGAATTTTGTGAGATTCCTGTGCATTCCCCAAGCTACAGAAAGTATTAAAACAATCAATAATGAGTAGATACTATTTTAATGTTTATTGTGCCTGAAGCATAGGATTTTGTTAGATAATAAATTTGTTCTTAAGAAAAGTAACATTTCCTATGCACAGCTTCGTGGCAGTTACTTTAATGTGGAGATGCATACAATTATATTGCATGTTTCCACGTGTTCCTTTAAACTTGTGTTTTTGAATAGCTAGATCAAGTAGGTTTGACTTGGAGGTTTGCAAACCTCCATGGAGGTTTGCAAACCATAGAAATATGTTTTCTGGTGTTCTGTTAAGGTGCTGGAAGACGTGACGGGTGAGGAATTTGTTCTGTTCATGAAAATATTGTCTGGATTAAAAAGCCTACAGACAGTAAGTGGGAGGCAACAACTAGTGGAGCTGGTAGCCGAACAAGCTGACCTGGAACAAACTTTCAATCCATCTGATCCGGATTGCGTGGACAGACTTCTACAGTGTACTCGGCAGGCAGTGCCACTCTTCTCAGTATGTATTTATTTGCTTTGCATGAGAAATATTGTAGAAAGTTAATGGCTGTAGCTTCTCTGGTGTTCTTAATGATTGTTAGAACAACAGCACATCAGTACTTCTACAGCTTTAGCTTCTAACGTATTAGAATGTTGGAAGACATCCTTAAAGCTTCAAAATACAAAGGGCTTTTGTGTTAATCTCTGCTCTTTAACATTTTCTTTCAAATTTAAGATGTTGCAGTGAATTATAACAAGATTCTCACATCAGGTTCTTACATGTATGAGTTTGATTATTTCAAATCTAGTGCCAGGCAATTGGGGCCCTTAAAGGCCAAGGCCTATTCTTGGACTACAGGCAATCTCCTCAGTCCCTCTTGCAGACGGCCTCTGAGTTTAAGGTACCTGGAAGGATCTCTGCATTTTAGGAGTCAAAGGGAGGTTTAGTAAAGCTTTGAGGTATTACAGCTCTGTGGTAGGCAGCAGAGTGATGGGGAAGAACATTTAACTCCTTCAAACTCTGAGTAGCCTGAGTAATGTGTCGTGTTTTTTGCAGAAAAATGTTCATTCCACAAAATTTGTCACTTACTTCTGTGAGCATGTTCTGCCGAACCTGAGTTCTTTGACTACTCCAGTGGAGGGTCTTGATATCCAGTTAGAGGTAAGCCAAAGCTAAAATGTCTTTCAAATTGTGCAAAGAAAAAAAAAGGCATCTTAGCTGAAGACAGCTATTTTTTAAAAGGCAGATTCCTTTCTCAAGTGGTTTTCAACTCTTGGCTTGGAGGAAAACTAACTACATTAGAAAAAATGTTTGCTGTATTGAGGCATGACTGAGCATTGCCTTTTAAAGCATGTGTCATTTGTCCCGAGCTAGCAAGGCTAGAATAAGTAGATGGGTGTAATAATTTTTATACTACTGTCTGTTTTTTTTAAGAACTCGGCATTTACTGAAGTTACTGTTACGTGGCTTGTGCTAATTTAGTCTCCTAAGGGAGTGGCTTAATATCTGTAATTTTGTGTATGTTAATCGGTGCTGCAGCTTCAGTTAGATCTCTGAATCTCTGACGGTGCAGCTGCGCTGCAGATGGGGGAGACAAAGTTTTGTTTACTTGTTGGCTAACGATGCTTGTTGGGATTAGACACAAACCTGTGTTTCTCTTTGAGGACATGAAAAACAGGGCATGTTCTTCCTTGTATTCTAGGTGGTGGGTAGAGGTATTAATTGTAATAGCTGATCTCTACTGTGCCAGCCATAATGATGTTATAATTGCTTTTAGGTTGAAAGGTAAGCTTTGGTACTTTTCAGTTAACACACGAAAACCCAGCTATTTTTATGTGTAGGTTTTGAAGCTTCTTGCTGAAATGAGTTCATTTTGTGGCGATATGGAAAAGCTTGAATCGAATTTGAAGAAGCTGTTTGATAAACTACTGGTAAGACTAATTAAATTTTTACTCGTGTAAAACACCAGGGGGGGGAAAAGTTGTCATCAAAACAAGCTATTTTTATCCATTAATCTATTTATCCTATTTATCTAAAGTGGGTATTTCAAAGATAGCTCTGTCCGTGATGTAAGGTCAAACATAATTTTGCAATTCAGAGCGTTCTCGTGTGATTTTGTTCTTTTTAAATTTTAGAGTCCTGAGAGCCTCATGTTGATCGCATTAAAGGCTGTATCTGCACTGACAGTTCTAAGTAGATTCAACACTGTTTCAGAAGCATTGGTGCAGTCTGTTGTTGCTTACTGTGGTGCTACTGTAATATTTCCTCTGAGACAGAGGTGTCAAGTCACTTAAGTGTAGGCAAAGCACCAAGACTTCATGCAGCAGCATATCACGTTAGTGTAGGGATAGGGGATACTTCTTAAATTATCAGCATCAATAAACCCTCCAGTTCAAACACTGCAAGTTGTTCAAACACACAAGAACAGTCAGTCTGCATAAATGTGTCTGATGCATTTATTTTTCATTCCTGTTCATTAGGAGTATATGCCCCTTCCTCCAGAGGAAGCAGAGAATGGGGAAAATGCTGGCAGTGAAGAGCCCAAGTTGCAGTTCAGTTATGTGGAGTGTTTATTGTATAGCTTCCACCAGCTGGGTCGTAAACTTCCGGACTTCCTCACAGCCAAGCTGAATGCAGAGAAATTGAAAGATTTTAAAATCAGGTAATCATTTAGAGGCAAATCTTGGAGTTCTCATAGAAGGTGTAAATTATTATTGCCTGGATACTAAAGAAGCACAGATCCGATTGCTAGAAGACTTGTTTTGAATGTTTCTCCTAAAGGGGGAAAAAAGGAGATGACAAATTCCCTTTGCTTATGCTTTTATTTTATAGGAATATGTAAAATTTATTAACAGACTGCTTTTAAATTTTTTAGGCTACAGTATTTTGCTCGAGGGTTGCAGGTATATATTCGACAGCTTCGTCTAGCCCTTCAAGGGAAAACGGGAGAAGCGTTGAAAACAGAGGAGGTAAGTATTGGTCAGGAATTCTCACTTTTCTCATTGTGCTACAGAGATAACCGTTGGCATACATTGATGGGCAGCAGTCCGTTGTAAGCATGCAAATAGATTAAAGGAATAATACTGCTATCATATGTTGAGCTGTGTCTTACCTGATGCTGCGCAAGCTAAGATGATATTTTAGTTTCTACTGTTAGCTACTCTCTGCATCCATGTGTATTTGGCTTAACTGTGCTCTGCGTTTTGTTTTGAAGGGAAAATTTCTGTGTATTGCGGAAAAAAATACAGTGGGAAGTACACTGGAACATGAAAATCAACTAGTCAGTGTAAAATTGCAAACAATCAAAAACAGTTGCAATGAAAACTTGAAAGTTTACGCACCCTTCACTATTGCCATTGCTGTAGCAGTTCCCTAGGGAGAGCAGACCGTTCAGACAACTTCATCAAATGCAGTTGGCATAATTTAAAGCTACTGGAATAGTAGGTGTTCAGTGGTTTCTCTCATTTTTACAGAACAAGATTAAAGTGGTTGCCTTGAAAATAACCAATAACATCAATGTTTTAATCAAGGTAAGTCCTCACATAATGAAGGAGTAAATTCACACACTAGAGTAACCTATGCAGAAAAAAGGAATAGATTTGAACTAAGCTGTGTTGTGTTATTTGGTGTATCAGTGTTAGCCAGCTCAGAGTTGTTGCCAGCTTTACTGTTTCTGAAGAGAATGAATCTGCTCTTTATGCAAGCTGCTTAGCCGCTGCTGCTGCTGCTGTGGGGATAGTGTATTGAGGCCCTTTTTGTAGCACTGGTTGCCCACAGTAGCAGATTTTCCTTTAAGGGTCTCTGAATTCTGGTCAAGCCTTTTTCCTTGTAATTTCCCTTTCTTGCAGTGGCAGGGAGGGGTAAGCAATAGTTTGAAGAGGCACAAGGAAGTGTAAAGGAGGGAGGAGGCAAAGCAAGCTGCTATACAAAACCTTTTTCTCCAAAAAGTCTAGGAGAAACGGGCTGCAGAAAGATACTTCCATCCAGAGCCTTTGAAATCATTCTGATTTTTTTCTAACCACTCTTCCCTCACTTCCTGCCTCTCACCCACAATCCACCACAATAAGCTAAAAACTGTGCCCACAGTATTGAGAAGCCTCTTTTACCATCATAGCAGGGATATCAGATGCCTCCCTGCAGAAGCCATCGTGGTTCGCTGTAAGGTGTTTAATGTGTGAAGGGAGAGAGAGAAGGCATAATGTGTCAGTGTAAGACACTGTTCTGTTAATACAGAGGTAATTTTGCATTTCCTAGAAAAGCGTATGGACTAAGGCAGCCAGATAAGGCAGTTGGCTGCTGCTGTCTTCTCCCTCTGCCATGGGAGTTAAGGTTCTAAAATTATTAGAAATTGGAAAGTAACTGTTATTCTGGAGTCTTAGCAGGTACCTAAAATTTTGAAGTGCAGTTGACATGAATTTAACTGTAGAATAAACTGTCCAATTTTGCCTCCACAGGATCTCTTCCACATTCCTCCTTCTTATAAAAGTACAGTTACACTGTCCTGGAAACCAGTACAGAAGGCAGATGCAAGGTAAGAGTTTTTTCCTTAAAACAGAAAATGGTGATGTTAATTTTCACCGTTTACAAAATGAAGATCCCAGGCTGTGTGTGTATAATATACACAGCACATAAGATAGAAGTTTCACAACCAAAAATAAGATCAATACTGGAAGGAATTAAGGCTATGTGGTGATAATCTTGGACTGAATCAACTGGAGGCTAGCTTACTTCCTCTGTTCAAGTATTACTCAGGACATGTTCATTAGCTGCTGCTAGCTTCCAGCAGTTAATCTTTTGAGGCTGAACTGCTATTCCTGTACTTGTCACCACAGGTGTATAATGATCTGGTTTTGTTTTCTTGTCAGTCAAAAAAGAGCAAGTGAAGATACAACCTCCAGTTCGCCCCCAAAGAAAGCTTCGGCAGGACCAAAAAGGGATGCCAGGCAAATATATAATCCTCCCAGTGGAAAGTACAGCAGTAACCTGGGTAGTTTTTCTTACGGTAAGTTAGGCAGCTGGGAGAAATTTTGATGACAGTTGTGCTTTGTGGCAGGGGGAACAAACAAGCCGATTTACTATCGCATTTGCAGAAGATCAAATTGCACTGTCACCACTTTTTGTGTGTAATGGTCTCTTTCCAGCTGTTTTTGTATTGCAGTGTTTGAGTGTTACCAGCCTGTAAACTGTGTCATTTGCAGGTTAGTGTTAGTAGTGTTCCGATAAATACGTAGAGTTAGTCATTGAACTATTGTGGTCTCTATTATGACACAAAGCACTCGTGCCCCAAATTTCCCATTGGACGCACGACTTTCTGCAAGTGGCAGAGTTGGGCCTCTTGTCATTCAGATGGACCTGTGCTGAATTCCCATTACAGCCAATGCTGATGCTGCAGACCTGATCCAGAACTTGTGGGAACTGCCAGGTTCACTGTGCATACACACAGCAATGTCCTCGTGCTCCCAGTCAGAGTGGTTCTCTCTGCAAGTCATATTTCTGGATAACACATGAGAGCAGTTGCAGACTGCATGAATAAGCACAAAAATGGCTGCAACCCCTTCTTCTTACCTTCCCTCTAGACTTGTTGGTCCTACCCCCATCAGGTAAATGGCCTGCTATGACAAATTATTGCCCATGGCCTTAGGTTGAAAAACTGATAAAAAGCGCTGTCTTTCAGATAAAACAAAGGAAAATATAAAGTCTTCTGCAAATTTCTTACTGCAGACTTCAGGTGATGTACCTGCGTCTCTTCAGATAAGCTTGTAGTCCTGCAGTTCTGAAAACTGGAAGTTTTCAACGAAAAATGTTTTATTGCTTGCTACTGTTTCTTGTTAGCAAGATGCTTAGGCCTCTGATCAGCTTTTGATTTCTGGACTCTTTAATAAGGGCACAGTTCTCTTTGTAGATTAATATGACCTGTATTTTAAGACTGTACCTGAAGAGAAAGCATGGAAGAGGAATGAGAGTTTGATACATTTTCAAAGGAATCTGAAGAAACTTTAATAAATAAATTAGTGGGGATTTTTGCTGTGATCAGATGTGCTCTACAGCATACAAATAGTTTGTGTGGTATTCACCTGTATCTAAGATTTTTAATGGGATATAATTAAGACACAAGCCCAGCAAAAAAATTTAAGTGTGCTGGTGATAACTTAAGGTTAAGGATAGAAAAGGACAGATAGAATGACAAAGTTGTGGGTTTCTGTCACTTTAGAAAATCACTAGGAGCAAGTCAAACACCTCAAGATCGACATGGTGTTATTGGGCAGAAGGACGAGCTCGGTACCCTAAAGAAGTTCTTTAGACCAGTTTTCAGTTCTGTGGTAATGGATAAGCCCAAATATAGTTCTAAAATAATGGGACAGTTATGCAGAAAGACTACGTTTAGTTTAGAGAGGCTAGTTCTCCTGACCCCCTTTTACAATTGGTGAGGTCCACTATCAAAGCATAACTCAGATCTCCTGGTATCTAAGCAGGATTAGCCTGAGAGACTTATGTCAGCCTTCAGTACCTCCACTTATTGCTATTTAATTGTCATCTGTATACAGCGTAAAACCTCTAAGAAAAAAATGATACTTTTCTTTCAGAACAAAGAGGTGGTTTCCGCGGAGGACGAGGAAGAGGCTGGGGAGGCCGTGGCAATCGTAGCCGAGGAAGAATCTACTGAGTAAACCGCTAAATCTTCCATGGCCCTGAAGGGCTAAAGTGAAAGTGCTACTCGGCAAGTTTGCTTGGAGTATTGTTTCGTTCAAGGACTGCCTTCCACTGAGACTGACTTAAATGTTCTTTATACCTTTGTATGTATGATCTACTTTTCTAACGGACTACAACTTGTCCATAGTGAAACTACAGCTGTATTTTTGGATGCTTACAGTCAGCAGTTTTGGGTTCTTATTTTTGAAGTGTCTTCAGGATTTATTCAGAATTGGAAAAGAGCATAATGTTTTGTCAAAAGTTGCATCTTGACAGTTTGTATATTAACCTAAAAATCAGCTACTGCATAACTGAAACTGTGTAATTGAGTTTATGTATGAAGTAATGGACAGGAAAGGCATGACTACAGAGATACGCGTCAGACAAGCTTAGCAGCTGCAGTAATCCTTTCCTCATCTGTAACCATATTTTGCAATATGTGGAGAAGAGTATCATTGTTAAATTTGCTTTGATTTACTTTTTTAAATGGAACTGAATGAGACATGCTGTTCTTTTAAAGTTTGCAACATGGATGGAAATTTATTTTGCTTGTAGCATGAAGCAATCCTTTCACTTAGAGATGTGGAGAACGTGGTGTTCTTGGTTTGTACATCTTACTCTTCTCCGTGCATTGTAATGCAGAAGTGATGTTTTACAAACGAATTTTTAATGTTCAGTATGAATATGTGCATATAGTTATGCCGTGAAATTTCAGGAACAAAACAATAAATGACTAGAATTATTCCAGGAATGAGTGAAGACTGATGCAGTGATTGAGCTTCACGGGCTGGAGCTGGACCGTAGCAGTGCTATGCTGTGTGGCTCTTCTCTGTGTTTGCAGGTTTCTGGATTAGTTGGCACTTGAGTGTTGGGTTTGGTTTGGTTGTTTTTCTGTTTTGCATTTTCTGGGTTGTTTGTTTTTTTTTTTACCAATACAGTTGCATTTAAAAATATATAAATAAAATTGTATTTTGGGTAATATTGAAAAATTCCAGCTATGTAGTTCAATTCGAGTGGAAAAGTTAACAATTCCGTGCTACTTTTTCTTCCCATAGCAACTTGGGATTCTTATTTACTGGTGTACACCCAGAAAATACAACGTCAGAGCACAATGCTTCGCTTTTTTTTGCTTTTCCTTTTTTTTTTTTCCTTTATTCTCACCACTCAAAACTTCTACTTCTCAGGTCATTCAACATTGTAAAGGAATTAGCAGATAGTAAAAAGAAGTTGGGACAGAGGGAAAGCATTTTAATAAGTGTTCCAGGGCGTGTTGATGTCAAATAGCTTAGGCTCTAGAAGAATGAAGGTTATTTCTTACCCTTTTTTTTTTTTTTGTCCAGCCATTTAATATCCATAGACACAAATGCCTGAAAGTGATGTTTCCTCACCTAGTTCCACTTGTATTTGCTTATGAATCTGACTCGGGTGTCTTCATTAACTCTTCATTATTTATCACTGCAATCAGAAGACCAGAATACCAAAACTACGTCAGGAGACAGCGTTGATGCTAAATTAGAAGTCTGCTTTTCCTTAACTTTGGAGCAGTAAGCAGCAAACTTTGGACATTCCAGGACATGTGAGCTGACTGTGTTTCTGATTATGTACCAGCTGCTGAATTCAGATTTGTCACTAAAATCAACAAACTTGGCAAAAAGCTTTCAAGGACAGACTCGTGAGATCAAAGTGTCACTCTGAAAATAGGCCCTAGATGGGTAATAAGCTTTTGCTGGAGGAAAAAATAGACATTTTGCACTTGTGGCTATAGTTTGTGTTTTGAGGAGATCTTAAAATGTAGTCTCAAAGCCTAAATATAGCTTCTATGTAGACTAGTAACTAGGTACTAGCAGCTTCTCTTCTCACTGAGTTTTGAGTGAGCTTTCTTTATAGGACTCCTGTTTTTCAGAGGTGATGTGCAAAGTTCTTGTGGCCTCAGAGGCAGGTAGATTATTTCCTCCCCCCAGTTTCATATTTAATTTTAATGCAGTGAGTTCTTGTGGAGACACCTGTTTACCACCGTGTTGAATTGTAAATGTTCCCTTACGCTTTTGGAATAAATTCATTTTGTAATTTTGTTTGGCTCATTGTTTCACAGTTACTCTGCAACATTTTCTGTTGGCTCAGTAAAAGCTACTGTGGTAACTTGTGTGGTCACCTTGTTTTAGTGACTTGCTCCTTAGATTGCTGTTGATGTATTGAGCTGTTGCCGCTAAGAAATAGATCTTGGCGAGACTGCAGTGGCTGTTTAAACTTTTAAGGAATTCAATTTTTCAATGCAAAATTTTGGATAGGAATTTAACTATTCAGCAAAAGCTGCATGTCCTCTTATTTGAGAATTACAACATGAAAAGGAGTCATTCATTGTCTTATTCAACCTCTTAAATCGTGACAGTGCAGTAAGATTTGTTAGTATCTTATCCTCGAGCAGGAGTGGCTTGAAGTAGCAGCAGCCCGGGGTTTTTTGGTGAAGTGTGCAGTATGTGTGACGTGAAAACTCTGGCAGCAGTGAGGAGCTACCATACTTGTGGGAATACATTTTCTCTCCTGAGAGAAACTGAATCCCGTGTGTTGGTTTAACCGCTGTAACACTATGTGTAAACTTTTTTTTCTTGTCTCTACTTTTGATGGGTTTGAGCTACAGACAAATTTTACTGTTTAACAGGCACCAGGAAGTCTGGGGTCCCCAAGGAGAATTGTTGGCAGCTTGCTTGCTTGAAAACTTAAAGAGAGGTTGAACAGACCTCTCTGTTCACATTTGCCAGCTTTTAGATCTCCCTCAGGAGTGAGGAAACACACTGCCAATGCTGGGCTGGCATTTGCTGCTAACTGCAAGTGGAAAGGAAAAGTTGAGATTTTTATGTGTAACTGAAAAGCATTAGAGGAAAAGGGAGTGGTGTGTTTTTCAGAGCAACCCTCAACTGGCTCTTCAGGGGACTGGCATTAATTGTGGATAGCTGCAGGTACGGTTTCGTTTGATTTGGGCTGAAGGCAGTTTCCCGAAGCCGTCGTGGCAAACGTTACAGCTTGCGCTAGACTAATTTATTTATTTAAATTAAAGGGTTCACCACGGCACCACACGCTGCTTGATGGAGTTTAAAGTCGGCCTTGAGCTTCGGATAGCGGCTCTGCCGTTCCAGGTGGCTCCTTGCAGTGCAAAAAGGCTCCGCGTCCCTGGCTGGGTTAGATGCACCTGGAGCAGTCGATACGCGGTGCTGCAACACGGAACA
>NW_010163111.1:59955-77649 GCF_000695765.1 Mesitornis unicolor | reverse complement strand
GTTCTATTTAGCTCAAACCAGGACATTGAGGTTAAAAGCACATTCAAAAAGGAGAGGGATTGAGATGTCATTTCCCCTCTTTTCCCTCTGGGTTTACCGTACAGCTCCCATGAGCTCTAGTGTTGTCCAGATGTCTGGGTAAGGAGCAGGAGGTTAAAGATAGAAGCCAAAAACCTAGAGACAGGAAAGTGAGGAGGCAGTAATACAAATCCTAGAGCAGGACAGGGTTGGGACAGCAAGACTAAATCCAAAGAGGTAAAAAAAAATAAAAATCACTGGACTAGGAGAATGTACTGGAATCAGTCTGAAAACTCAATGGAATCTTAGGGAAAAATATCAGCACCAATGGTTATTAGTTTCTCTTGGGCATACTTACCTCATCAGCTCGAGACAAATGGGGAAATAAAGTGCATTTCTCCACAAACCTGCTTTCTTCAGTAACAGTTTCCAGATTTTCTAGACCATAACGACACAGTCTGTCTTCCTAAAGCTAACTCCTCTACAATATTTACAGGTATAAATTCATAGAAGCAGACAATAGAAAAAATCACGGAAACAGACAAATTAGACAAGATCCATGATCTAATGCCACAGAATTTCTTGTCCAGAATGACAGATGACTCTTGAGAAACAGCTCAAGCCTTTTGTGGGCAGTCGTGCAATAAGACCAAGCTAAAATGGGGAAGGTTTAGGAGTGGGTTTGTTTTCTGGTTGCTTTTTTTTTTTGTTATGTTGGCCAGGAAGCCTCTCTTAGAGGCTGTAAAGTAACTTTCTGAACACAGCCATAATATGAGCTTTAATAAAGATAAATGTAATGTCCTGCATCTGGAAAGAAGTAATCCCAAGCAGCAGCACAAGCTGGGGACTGGTGGGATGAGCTAGGGGTAGTGGCAGCCAGAGAGTTAAATGGGAGCCAGTGGTGTGCCCTGACAGGGAAGTTGGCCAGAAGTCTCCTGGGCTGGACCAGCAAGAATACAGTCAGTAAATCACAGAATATGACTATTTCGGTCTACTTGGCCACTATTTCGGTCTATTTGATCTACTTATTAGGCCACACCTGGACTACTGTGACCAGTTTTGGACCCCTCAGTTGGAGAGGTTGGGAAGGGTCCAGCAGAGGCCACCAGAATTATTAGAGGGTAGGAGAACTTGATGTATGAAAAAAGGTTGGAGGAACCAAGTTTACTCAGCCTGGAGAAGGCTCAAGGGAGATCTAATCATACTTTCTGAATGTCTAAAAAGGATAGTATAGAGGAAATGGAGCTACTGTCTTTATAAGGCTCCCGCTGACAGGACAAGGGGCAGTGGGCATGAGTTGCTTCAAGGGAAATTCTGCCTAGACAGAAGAAAAATATTATATCCCATGTGAGCAGCTGGAGATTGGAAAAGGCTGCCCAGGGAAGTGGTAGACTCTTGTGTGCTGTAAATGCTATAGAGTGTTTGAATGAGTTGCTACAGTGTCTTGTGTTGAAGAGAAGGTTGGACCAGATAATCTGCAGAGTCCAATCTGAACTTTCTGTGAATTCCTATACATGTACAGTCTTTCTAGCTATATTAATAGTGCTGGCAGTCCACAATCATCTTCTTCCTCAAGCATCTCTTTTCACACTGAGTTTCATAGCTTAGAAACAGCAGGTGTTTTCTTTTGAAAATTGGGATTTGCTTTTCCCAGCCTTGTTACACAAGATACAGCAGTGTTGTATTTTGTTGCATACTTAATTTCCTGGAGATTGTAAACCTGAAGAAGCTTCAGATAGGTTATCTTGTTTGCTTATCACGATCCTGAATGATCAGTGTACAAACACACACACACTCACAAGACATTCATTACCTGAGCTTCTACTACTCTAGGGATGTGTGATATGTCTTTCCAGTCATTGCTAATCTGTCATAAGCAGTTTACACTTCAGTTCTCTTTAAAAGGAGGAGGAGCATGGAAGGCAATAGCAGACTTCTCCCATGACAGTTTCTTTTGCAGTCAAGATATTCAAGGAGAGTTATATTATGGGAGGATTTTTTAACCTTCAGTAACAAGGCTTAAGTAGGGAATCAAGAACAAATGTTATAGCACAGAAGAGGCACCTCTGAATGCTCATTCTTATCAGACTTTTGTTCCAATTAAGCTAGTTAACAAGGGATGTAAGAGCATTTGCATCAAAGTAGAGCTATTACAATTTTAAATTTTACTTCAGCTGAAAAATCTGAGTAAGCAGGACCTTTTGAAGAAATGGTGAGGAACATGTACAGCTCTTAGCTCATTAAAATATTTCAACACGGCAAGGAACAAGCTTATGCTGAAAATCAACCCCAAATTTCTTATTATTAATTAAAATATTAATGAAAATAAAAATTGTAAAATAAAAATCAGGAAAGAAAGCTCTCACACTGTCACTTGATCTGTTGAGCATTTGTCACAAAGGTACAAATTTACAGATATATTTTTTGAAAAATTACAGTAAGACAGTATTTTGAAGGCAGATTGCATCCCACTTCACCAGTCCCATTGATTACAGCAGAAGCAAAAATCAGGCTTCAGAGGTGCCCATTTTCGATCAAGCAAGGCTAAGAAGCACAAGGTGCAACCTTGCAATACTCTACATTGGTTACACACTAGTGAGGGGCATAGCTGTGAGTGGATAGGTAAAGCTAGGGAAGACACAGAGCTTTCCTTTGCTGGCACTCACCAAAATACTCTAACTGGCTATAACAGCGACAGATTATTTTTCCATTAGAGCGAAGAACAGTAGCATTTAGTCCTCCAGTTGTTCCCTGATGTACCACAATTTGAGTCCTGGCAGACAAAAAGTCTTGCCTTACAAGTCCAGATGGAAGGAGAGAGAGAGAGAAAAAAACAGCGTAAACATAAAAGTGAAGGAAAGTCCTTACAATTTTGTTGAAGACTGAAAAAACAACCTCAATTTTTCCAAGAGAAATACTGATGACTTCGTATGAGACCATACATTTCACCGGGAATGTATATGGCATGATTCCTTTAATCCAACCTATTTTACGTAAGCATTCAGGTAAAGTTAAAAATGCTATTTTCTAACAATGAACAACATTCACGGGAAAGGCATACATGGCTATGTGAGTTAGCAGTCATTCTTCATTCTTTAATGAGATTTACATGCAAAAGGGACAAGATACTTTTCAGAATTTGTAGCTATAATTTTGCTGTGACTGAATTAGCTCCTTTTTGTTACACTAAGGACATACATAAAAGGGAAGCCAGTTTCAGGAGGTTTTGTTTTGTATCAGTTTTTTCCCAGATCTCTAGAATTAGCCTGAAGGGTCCTTTTAAAGAGTAAGTAAATATATCTAAAATATTAGGACAACACTGCAATGAAAAAAGGATGTTAAATTGCTCATCCAAGGAGATGACATAACGAATACTGACATAATTTCCAAGCAGCAAAGCAAAACTAGGTCAAATCACATTGACCTATCTAACATAATAAGCCTTTTTTTTCAGATTTTTACAATGTAGACTGTGTCTGCAGGCATTAATGTCCCCTGTTATCTATGTAAAGTGTTGTCACTCTGCTTTAATGTCTTATCACCATGTTGTGTTAATTAGACCAAAACAATATAGTGCACTTTTGAACTGCTTAACTGCCAGTTTGAAATCTCTGCCTAAACAATACTTCTTAGGTTAT
This sequence comes from Mesitornis unicolor, assembly GCF_000695765.1. Lineage (NCBI taxonomy): Eukaryota > Metazoa > Chordata > Aves > Mesitornithiformes > Mesitornithidae > Mesitornis > Mesitornis unicolor. The sequence goes on along the minus strand of NW_010163111.1, from coordinate 73,993 downwards.
CCACTTAGAAATGAAGTCATTAACTCTTTACAGTCACTTGTTTCAAGAGGTGCTACTAGGGCTGGTGGAATAGCGTAACTTTGCATACAGGTAAAAATATAAGCTCAATAAATTTCATCGTATTTGTCAAAAACAAGGTCGACAGAGCTAACATCTGTCAGCTAGCAAAGTGCACACCAATTTTGATGCCACATAACACAAGGCAGAATCCAGGCATATACACTTCTGAGCATCACATGGTCAAATCTGCTCCGTGCTCGGCCATCACGTGTCACTGCCAAAGAGCTTTACCCACATGCGGTGCTCAGAAAGGGACAGACCTTTTCCTTGCTCAGGGCAGCCTTCCCTTCCTCTGCTCTTGTTCTTCCTCTGCTCTTGTTGTTCCTCTGCATGTCAGATTTACAGCATGTGTATTTTTTAGTGAAACCATAAACAGAGTTGTAGAGGTTTCTGCCTACAGCCTCTCACAGCTCCCACAAGAACAGAAACTTGAGAAGCGAGAACAGTATCTGTCTGCATCTCTGCCTCCAGAGCTGAGGTGAGACCAGAGATCAGGCTGAGAGCTTGAGGCCACAGCTACCCAGGGAGCTGGAGCTGGTCAGGAAGGAGGAAAAAAAAGCTAAGGCAGGAGTCAGAGGTAGATCTTGGTGATCCACAAAGCAGGAGTTTGCCATAGAATATATATTCCTGTAGAATATGTAGATTCTGCAATAAAGGCATAAACCTAGGGAGGAAAACCCAGAATGTTCCAATGACAAAACTCCCTCCGTCACTTTTGGAGTTTGTTTGGTGATGAAGAGTACATTAAAATGGGATGCTGGCTGTTCTTATGATGGAGTGGCTGGATTTGAAACTCCAGTCCTAAATATATGAGTGAATGTGTAGTGTTTCTCTTTTTGTTCTTCTTTTTAAATGTCTCAATTTACCTTTCAGTAAGAAAGAAGCCAATACGCACAAACCAAACCAAGCAACAAAAAATCCAGCAAAGAAAAGAGGGATCAAGTTTCTATATGGAACAACTACTGAAACAAGAAGGTAATTTTTTTGAGACCATTTTGCCAAAAACTACCGATTTCTCAGTAGTTTTTGGAAGAAAGCATCAGCCTTAGCTACTGCTCAGAACAAATTTTCTGAAAAGAAAACAGATATGGAGATCCCAGAGATGGTCAGGGAGATCTCATCTGAGCAAACTCTCTCTTCACCTGGCTCACAGTACTGGATTAACTTGCTGGTACCACAAATGAGTCCGAGCTCCTGCTCCAGTGGGAGGTTAGGTCTCTCTGAGCTCCTGCTGCAGCTGTTCAGTAATTAAATACTTGCAGACCCAAGGAGCCAAGTAAATGCCATTAGTCATGGGCACCTGCTCGGGACACAGGGGTGCCGAAGAGAGGCTGCAGGCAACGCCGCTGGGTCCGCAGGTGCATGGGCAGCATGAGGCAGCTGGGGTGGAGTGTAATGGGAAGCTGTCAGCGCCGCCAGAGACACGAGAAATATGTTGGCCTTCCCAGCCCAAAACGTGGAGCAACTGTCATAGCATGTCACCAGCTCCTTTTGGGGTCCATGAAATATCCCTCCATAAATATTTCATTGTAGTGTGATAGACGGTAATGAAAAAGTCCTATCAGCCCTGTGGATCTCCTCATTTACTGTCCAACTAAGCCAGGGTTAAAAGCTTTAACTCTCTTTTATTTGTTTTACTGTCCTAAAATTGTTCTTGCACCCAGCTACCTCAACACATCAAAAAAGTTTTATCATACTTCAGGGCCAAACAAACATTGGCTATTTGCCAGCTTTTTTGTCCTCCCACATCCCCTTGGGAAGATATAAATAATAACGATAAACAACCATGACATGACAGCAAATAGGAAAGCATTGTAAAGAATTAAGAGCTATTTTTATTGTTTAGAAAAGAGATCAAAATCTGTTTCCTACCCTTTAGCACTTTTTCCAGCTTTCAGACAGGGTGGATTCTGCGCTACAAGCCAGGAATCTCAGGGATATACAGTAATTCCTTGCAGCTTGCTAAAGCATTACAAGCTCTAAGCTGCACGACTGTAATAAAAGACTTCGAACTCAAGACCAGGCTAAAGAATGGAGTACCCTAAGAAGTCTCAAGTTCAGTTCAAACAAACTCCAGCACGCATTCAAAAGACTATTCACATGGCTGTATGTGACTAGAGGTCTGCTGCTTTCCCTCAGCTCAGTCTTCACTCTCAGCCAAATCAAATTGTTTCTCCAAATGCTGAAGCATTTGCTGAGCTCCAGCATATCCCCTGAGCGTTCACGACCACCAGCTCCTCATTCCCAGCAGTACATTTTCCTCAACCCCAGGCTCCAGCAGATCCCTTACCTCTGGTGCTACTCTGAAGAGTGACTCTGAGGTCTGGCAACTTCTTGCAGAGCTCAGAAGCTGTTGAAGCCCTCTGTGCCGTTGCCTGCCTCCCTGTCCCTGGGTAGCACAGAAGTCCTGGGACTGGGCAGTGGTGGGAAGCTGGTGGGAAGTCGGCAGCCAGTGCAGCAAAGTGCCAGGCAGGCAGGAAAGGGAGAGCCAGAGACAGACCTCATCAAAGGTAGGAGGCCTGGTGGTGATCAGTGAGAGAGGGAGATACACATCTAAATAATTCAGGCACTAATAAAAGCTTGAGGTTGGGCTCTGTTCAAGATGTGAGATGAGGCTGAATTTCAATGTATTTCAAGCTGCCATCAATGCAGAATGTGGTGTTACTTAATAACCCAGCACTGACAAACCAACATTATTTTAAGAGGATTCCACATAAAGTTAATGAGGAAGATAGCTATGCCTGGGTTTGTATTTTTATAGTTTTAGCTTTAGGTTGAAATTCTATGATGTGAAGATTTTGAGAACTTCAAGTCTGACCTCTACAGGTAGGCTGCTGAAATAGGTACAGTGTCTTTTGATCATAAATTGTACGCGGGACTTTTAGAAATTGGAGAAATGTAATGGATCAGATGTACTACATAACACCAGATTATCATCACTGCATCTCTAAAGCCATATTTTAAAAACACCACTCTGTGTAGTATTATCTGTGGTAATTTGGTACCTACAACTGCTGTCTTAAAAAATGCATGGATGGTGCAGCAACACCAGAAAAAGCACATCCAGCGTGAACATTGGTACATTCGAAAGTGTTACAGGGTTTTGCTTCTGCTTTTTATTATCCCTCCCCCTTCCTCCCCAATCTTCCATATGATCTGCTCTTTCAGAGCCACAGAAACAAACGTTACTTTGAAACAGATAACATCCATTTGTGTTTTGCAAAACCGATGTTTTTAAATGCCCTGATTGGTGCCACCTTTTCCTAATCAGAACCAACCACTCTAACAAACTACCCTTTGTCCGGGGAATCCTGTCCCCTCTGTTCCCACCAACCTACAGCACATGTTGCTATAGCTACCCTGCACGTCTATTTACCACACAAGTGATCAAAGGAAGCAGACAGCACACATATACACACACATGCACAAAAAACCTCCCCAGGCTTCCTACCGAGCAATGTCCAGCCACTAATTAACTGGTACACTCCCAGCCTGCAGACTCTGTACACTTGTTTTCTTCATTCTGCGTGGTATGCACACACACACACACACATACACACAAAAAGCAGCATTCTCAGAGATGCTCATTCTTCCCTCACAGACGAAACAAACAACTGAATGTCCCAGGAGGAACTTTAAAGGAGAATTTCCCAGTGCAAGGTTAAGGACTACAGCAGTCCAGGATAGGCATACAGCTTTTCTACTGGGGAACACATTAAGAATTCTAAGAGGTATGCAAAAGAAAATAGGAAATAAGAAACATATGCGAAGAACTTAAACAGCTGCAAAGCAAGGGGATATTTTGCATTTTGCATGTGTTTTGCACTGCAATTGTATGCATCATTTATTCAGTTGGTGAATTATACGCACGCTAAAAGCTACATGACTGCAGTCATGATAAATAATTTTAATGGCTTTATGTACCTTAGAAACACAGTTTTTCATTTTTAGGTGGCCTATCAGTTAAAAGTTGTTTTGTTGAATCTCTTTATTTGACGAAGGGCTCAAGTCTGTCTTGATCAAAGTCAATGGGACTTCAATAGGAAGAGGCCAAAATAAGGAGTTGCATTTGTTGTCAATGACACTCCCATGTGCTGCACTTCAGGGATATGTTGACAGTAAAAGTGAGTGAAAATGAAGTATTAGAATTCATCAAACATTTGATTTTCTGTGAAGTAGGCTTAGGGAACTTAAAACAGAGCCCACAGTGCCCTCTCCAGTTCTGCAGCAAATGTGGGGAACCCAGCTGCATAGCTGTGTCCAGTTACACAAAACCACCACTGTACTACATGAAGGCTGAGCATCTTCTCAGGAGTTTCTATCACTTGCAAGTTTCCTTACTTAGTAATTTCTTTTTAAGTAATAAACTGAACTGAGTACTCTGGAAAGGAAAAAAAGTGTTACATGCAAATAATTTTTTCTTGTCAGGTTAGTTGGTTTCTTTGTCTTGCACCATGTTTGATAACATTAAAAAATTGCACTTCTGCTTTCTAGCATTAGTTTTATAGCATGCTAGCAGACCCAGATGGATAGATTTCCTGGGGATGCTTAAAGTTTTACAGGTACACAGTGACCAGTGTATTTTCCCAGATGTCACATGCACAGCAATAGGATAGAAATTTTCACGTTTTGGTTACTGGAGAGGCTTATGTGAGAGGCCAGACAGCAAAGAGACACCTCTTGCTGAGGTTTTCAATTATCACCTAAAAATGACTGCTTCTTTATACGGTCTCATTTACAAATCTCAACACAATATTTACACCAACCCCGTTGCCTGCTAGAGACTGGCAGGGTGGTAAAGTAGGTTCAATCTCACCAACTCAACAGGCTGCATGTTACATTCCTACAGGAATTCCTGCACTTCCATGGGGGAAATTGTCTTGCTATGTGCTATTGTTTTGTATCTGTGGGCTGCCTTTGGGCCAGACCAGTCATCAGCACAATACACGGTTTCTTTCCAACGCCTGCAACACACTGCCTGCTTAATGGTTGACTCTGCAACTCCAAATGAAGCAATAGCTCCCACCAAGAGCATCTCAAATTGGGAACACTTTCTCTCAGAGCCTGATAAGCAGACGGAGTTAACCCAGCTGGCCTAAGGATGAGGAAGGGAGCACCAGAACAGCTGGGAAGGCAGGCAGGCAGGTTGGGAGGGAAGATTGCTGGGCAAGGGGCAAAAGCAGGTGAAAAAAAAAAAGCTCTGTTGCTCTGAATAGGAGAGCCATAAAAGGGCCAACAGAAAAGTCTCCTTCTGCGCATTCCTCTTTCCCATAACAATTTCAACCTAGAAGCAGGAGCAAGTGCTCCAGCTGCACATGGCTTTCCTGCTCCCAAGTGACTGCCGTGATGGATTTCCTAAATATTTTGTACGGTTAGTTCCTAGCTCAACAAAATCTTCAGTTCCCACTAAAACATGAAGTCCGCTGCTGGGGGCTGATGCGTCCAATGCCTCTACCTCCCATGCCTCTACCTCCCATCCCCACCCCTGACTGCCCGGTCTCTGGATTTTGCCCCAGCAGCGCAGACAGCCTTCCCAAGCTGAAAATGTTTGTGCACAGCCAAACCTGGCGAAACACTTCGAAATTGCTCACTTGTCACGGGAGGGAGACCCCGCGCCCCCAGGCAGGTGTTTAAACAAACTCTGGCAGCGCTTCAGCCGGCGCTCCCCATACTCCCCCCTCCAACCCCAGAAGGAGGCCCTGCGGAGCCGGCTCGGCCCTCGCTGCGCTCCTGAGTGGGGTAGGCACCTACGAGGCGGGACATCAGCCTGCCTGTGCCCGCACCTCTTTTTTAGGCTGGAATCTCTATCTCCCTCCCTCCCTCTCCTCCTCCTTTGGAGGGAGGATGTGTGCATGAACACTTCCTCCCCCGGGCCCCCCCATTCCGACTTATTTGCCTTGTTCTTTTAACCCACCACCTGTGCATCTTCATTACCCACGCAGCCTTAGCCTTTAGGTAGAAATATTTCAGGAAAGTGCATGTTTCACAGAGCATTTTACTTTTTTTTTTTAAACTTTTTTTTATTTATTACTGACACCCTGTAACATTTCTGCTTCTTTCTCGCTCCTCATTGGCAACCCTCTGTGCCAAAGTACCCTCTTGTGGCGATAATGATTTCTGATGACTACGTGCATCCAGCTGACCAACTTGGGTATATAAAATGCCCTTCATTTTGCTTCACAAGGACAAGAATCTCCCTCTGTCTTTAAAGAGCTATAAAAGTGGTTTTTTGGCTAGTGGGAGAAAGAAATACCTTTCCTCCTCCCATCACTTATATTCTCTCATTCTTCACCCATCTCCTGTAACTTACAGAAAACCAGTGTAAGGAAGCCGAGATTTCCCACCAAGGTTTCAGAAAGTGAGCAAAGAAACAAATGCTCTATTTGCACTACAGGTGCAAAATCCACACACATACATTCCTTGGACATGTACTATAAAAGTCCCACTGAGAGCTGAATGAATAACACCCACACAGAAAAGAACCTAGAAAACATCTCTCATTTCCTGATATTTACCCATTGCCTACCTAGAAAATAACATATTAAGTGCAAGTTTCGGAAGTGGAGTGGCAAGGCTTTTTAAACCTGGACAGAACTCTGATTCAGTCTTAAGATAGAGCCCAGCCAGTTTTCCTTGCTCCCACAAGGCTTTTCTAACCATACGTTGTTGTAATAAAACTATGAACAACGAGAATCAAAAACATTTTGCCACTGTGCCTTTTAACTGTGAGAATGAGAGTAAAAGCTCCTTTTGTCTCCTCAGGTAAAGAGGAGTCTTAAAAATCTCATTTGAATAATCTTAGAAAAAAAAATCCCTAGAAAACCCATCTTAATGTACTTTTGAGAAGCTGTAAGACAGCTTGAAACTACTACATTTTAAAACAATCAGAAGATTAAAGCACTGGCAGGCAAGGAACTCACGCAGAGCTGTTTAATAAATTATCCCTGGGCTGAATTATTGGCATTATTCAGGCTTACAACACAGCAAGTTCTTTCCTTTCGCATGCCACAATCAGAGCTGCGAGAAGCCTACACAATGCATTTAAACCATTGATTTCCATCCTTTCGCAAACCGCCCTGTACAAACCCGAACCGCACAATGACCTGCGTGGGGCATCACTGCCGACCGGGAGGATTAAGCGGGGAAAAAAAAAAAAAAAGCCCACCACAAATCGGTTAATGTTCCCACACCCAGCCCTGGAAACTTACTTTTGACAAGGCTAAGAAACAAAACAAAACAAAACAAAACAAAAAAAAGCAGGGGGAGCTCCGCAGCGGTTGGTACCGGCCCTGCCCGGGGCCGCCGGGCGAGGCGAGCCCCGGCAGCCCGGGGGGCGGTGGCTCCTTACCTGCCTCATGGTGAGACTCCCATCATCCATCCACGCCGGCAAGGGGCTGCTCACACGGCGGTGCGCTCAGTGGGCCAGAAATCCATCAAGTTTCCCACCGTGAGCAAGTTCCCCCCGCCCTCCTCCCCACCTCTCTCTCTCTCTCTCTTTTTTTTTATCCTTTTCTGAGGGACGACGACAGACGACTCTTCTGAAGACAATGTCAAGTTTCCCCAACCTTCCTTTCCCCAGCCTATTAAAAGTCAGGAGAGGGGAGGCAACTGTCCGCCTGGCTCCGATTTCAAACCACAGCCCAGGGGTGCAGTAGTTGGCTGAATTGGGCCAGGCAATGGCCTCGCCAATCAGGAGGAAGGGGAGGGCGGCAGAGCGCACAAGGGCTGCCTACATGAGGATTAGGAAAGCTTTCAAGGATTTAAAAGCCTGAAAGCAGCTGGAAACAGTGTCTAGGGCGACAAAGAGAGAAGTCAATTTGCGGGGTGAGAGATTATTCCCGTTCTCATCCAACTGCTCTGGGGCTGGTCAAAGCTTCAGGGGCTTCCCGGACTTCTAGCAAGAAAAATGTAGGTGTCCAGTTGGGACCACTGGAACACCAGAGGGACACAGAAACGCCAACAGCGTGGGGTAAAGTGGCAATGTCCCCTGGCAGTGGGAGCTGCACACACTCCAGAAGCACCAATTTCCTCACGTCAGATTGAAAAGTAAATTTGACATGATGACATGAGCAGGAAGTAGTAAAATACAGTTTGCCATCTACATCAGGAGCAAGTGCCTGTTTGCCAGAGGGAACAGAAACATATGCCTGTATCCATAGGCTTTGGAAATGTTTTGTTGCAAAGCTTTGTCTCAGTGGCAAATGTTTAAACATCCTTAGCATTAGTGTGTTATCTTTTTCCCTTTCAGAAAGTTAGCTCCTTTCCCTTCTTTCCTCATTCCTGAAGCTTAGTTCCCTGTGCAAGGTAACACTGGACCCCAAATGCAGCTGAAAAAAATATATGTATTATATATATGTATATATAGGGGTTTTTTTAACAATAAGATCAACTTTTATCTGCTGCCCCTTGCTGGCTCTCATTAAAATAAACAAGCAAAAGGCAAAAAGAAAAATCCCAGATCTGAAGTGCTACCTTAAGTTACACCTTTTTTGAGCCAAAGAAAATGCGGAGGGAGACAAACCTGCAAATTCATAACACCCACTCCTCTCCAAATTCTTTGCCTCTAACTTAATATCAGTTCAGAAGCCTGTTAGTCTCTCTGTTCCACTCTAAATGGAAATCTGTTTCTTGATCTCAGAAGACAATCAGGCAAATCTGATGTCTGAAGAAAAGCCCCAATATCATGGATTTGTTTCTGCCAGGGCTTTATCTACCAATGCAAAAAGTAGTCACTATCCAGAAAAATTCCTATCAGTACAAGAAATCTTATTGAACTGAGCTGCAGAAAAAAAATGTTACAGTGATGTGTTGCCAGGATTTTAATTAAAGGCTTCCTAAAATATATTTCCTTTTAACTTATGATAAGCTCCAGCACTGGGTATGTCACAGGGAAAAGAAGAAGAGATCTGAAAAACTTATTAATTTTCTTCCCCATTTAAAGACAATAACTTTTTTTTTTCTCATAAAGTAATTTGTGTAATATTGGCACTGTTCAGCTCAGAAGCAAGGCAGAGATGGAGGGAAAACTTGATTTAAAGCACTATTGCACTTTATCCAGGGCCAACTACACTCTTGCCAGGTCCATGTCCTCAGGTGAAAGGATCCAGTTATATGCTTTAAAGTACAACAGAAACCACCTATCTCCAGGGATCAATAAGGGTAAGGGCACATTCATAAGGGTAAGACCAGCAATTTACACTAGCCAAAGAGGAGACAACTTAGTGATCTTCCAGTGATGGTCCAGTCCTGCACACTACAGCTCAAAGCAGCTGCAACACATAGAGCGAGGTGCATTAACAGCACTTAACAGGAATGCTTGTCCTTTGTTCCCCAAACATAGCTCAGTGGACACGTGTCACTTGAAATAAGGATGTGTTATGCAAAGACCTTCTACTGTGGTTAAGTCTAGGAGAATCCTCTCCAGCATGCATTCAAAGGAAGCATAAAAATGCTGCTCTGAGGTAATTAGAGGCCTTAGGGGTAAACTTCACCGGTGAAAGTGAATTAGCAAAAAATGCAAATCTTACAAAATTAGTAAGGACTATGAAGGATTCACCTCGAAACCTTGTATCTGGTTTCAAGGCTTTAAGAAGGGGATTCTGAGGACAGTTTCAGGGTTTCGTATGGAAACATAGCAAAAGATTCAGTAAGAACTTCAACATTATGAAGATAAAACAGTTGCAGAACTTTTCTGGAAATGCACACCTTTTCATATGCAACATGCACTCCTTAAAGGATGGGATGGGAATTACATCTTTCTGAAAACAGCAGAACATGTCATCAAAAACCGAGTTAGTTCTGTAGGATGTGAACTCATTTTTAGTGTTACCAAAAAAATGAAAATAATTTTTTAAATTCCCCTTTTTTAAAAGATCCCCCTTATCAATCCTCAGTTTAATCTACTCTCAGAGTCATGTGTGATGCCAGCAGACATAGACATATCAAAGTAGCTGTGATCTTGCTGCTCGCTGCAGGTGTCTGCCACACTCCCTGTCAGACGCTACGCACCTCCCAGGCAAAGCAGGCAGACATGTGAGCCCTCTGTCTAGCCTCACGCCTCAAAGTACCATGTTGCCCTGTTCATTAAAGCAGAGGCAAGGTAAAATAACTTCAGCTGGGCTTCCAGTAGCAACAACATTGACTAGAAAGAACTTTAGCATGGTCCATGCTGTTCTGCTCCTGCCCTGGCATAATTAGTTGGCAGTTAGTTGTGAGAGCTCAGGGTGTTGGGTGCTAACTCACAATCCTGCCTCCTATTGCTACTTAAGATAAAGAGGTATTTTTAGCATGTGTTCTGAGCTGGCTTAAGAAGCCAAAAAGCTCATGTATGTGCAGCAAATCCCACTACCATGTAATACCAGTTACAAATTGTACACTATGTGCAAATACCACATATTTATACTAGAAACATAGCAAACATGGTGTTGTGTGTTCTTTGTCAGCCTAACAGTCCTTACTCTGGAAAATTCCAGCTGATTTTAGTGGGCTGAGGTTAGTTCAGTGTTCACCAAAGCAGTGGGCAAGTTGGAAGGTTTTAAGTTGTGACAAGGCAAGCACAACAATCTTGAAAACAAAAATTCAGCACTGTTTCAAAACCTGAAACTTTTGCTTACTCTGAATTATTAACTAAACCCTCCTTAATTAGCATCATTCTTTCCAGTAAATTACCAGGCACAGGAAGAGTGTTGAACTGGTCGACCAGATGCAAAGCAACCTAATGTGGAATTACGTAGTCACTGGAGGGGTTTTTTTGTGTAACACAATTTTATGTAGTCCAGACCAAGTTAGGTCTGCACCAGCTGCAGGGAGAGCGCAGAACAGGAAGTGGAGAAAAGGACTTTCTCTCATTAGCTGAATCCCAGCTGCCATGGAAATCCTTCTGGACCCAGAGAATTCAATCTACGCTAAAGACAGAAGAACCACTCTGTCTCCTTACAGAGTTACGCCAAATAGAGACACACCAGACCTGAGGATCTGATTATATGTTAGAGGTAAAAGAGTTGCAGCAGAGGAAAATACAACCAAGCACACAGATTAGAAAGAAAGAAACCTAGCTTGAAAAACAACAGTTAAAACATCTTCAGATGTGAAGTCAATCACAAATATATTACCTTTAATTTGCAATATAGACAGCTGAGAAAGAGAAAGACATGCTTTTTAAAAACTTAAACCAGCAGCTAAACTGTTGCACTTTGGGAAGAAAAGGTAACACTCACACCCAAACTGTCAGTGTTGAAATTGATTTCTAATGGTTTTTGTAGTCCCTCCCTTGGCAGTTTCAAATTGGCACCTGCAGGGAGAGCAGGATGTCCAGAATATAAATATTTTTTAATAACTCAAATTAACACTAGAATATACTACTCAAGGCAACACCAAAATGTAACATAACCTCCAGAACTGGCACAAGATATGAGGTTGCAAGGTGAAGAAAAATTTCTGAGAAGACAGTATAAAGAAATGCAAAAACCTCTGAAATAGCGTTATATGAAAAACTGTTCTCAAGATGTGAAAGTGTCACACACTAATTTTAAAATATATAGTTAATATTAGTGAATATAAGAACGTGCAGAGCTGGTTCTCACAAAGCAGTACTTAACTGCTTTTATCGACATCGCTGCAGTGAATGGAATGAAGATACACTTATTACCCTGGCAGAGTGTCTGACTCATGGGTATTTAAATGCACACACATTTTCCAGCAGAATTTTAAAAATAAGACCAGCAGTGTCAAACATACTTAAATTTGCAAATACGTACTGAAAGCCACAGTGCACAAAAATGTCCTTAAGGCAGACTATTGGGAAATCCATTACCTTTCAAGCAAGATGACTCAGGCTTTTGGCAGGGTATCACTAAAACAGGCAGAGAGAAGAAACATCAGAGCTTCCTGCAGTCCCCTCGGTGGAGTGGTCCTGAGATGACCATTCACCCTCGCTTAGTTGTTTAAAGCATCCCTCAGGCTGCTCTGATCTCATTTGGGGCTGCACCAGCCGCAGGCAAGAGAGAAGGGAGGATGTCTTCCGGACAACTTCTCCCTCCATCACTTATGCAATCTAAGTAATCCACAGCTCAGACAGAGAGAAAAGTGGAAAAAACCAATCCATCTGCACGAGCCTTAATGACAGCACTGACTAGACTTTCTGATTAACGTATTTTAATCAAAAGAATAGTATCTGCTGGATTTCATTTTACCACATCTGCTATGAGACAAATACTTGATCTGCTAGGCTGAACAAGTTGGTGCACATCCATGTGTAATAAATTAGGAATAAGAAGACTCTGATAGTCTGTTCCAAAATTATATTCAAGTACAGTAAGTTAAAAAGTCTGACAAAGAAGGATAAGGGTTCAGAGTTTCTAAAACATCTGTTCTCTAGTATATATACACACGCAGAATTAAACGGAAATCATAATTAGTTTACTGTGGTTTCTCCGTTTTCTTTCCTAGGGTTTTCCAATTAGTTGATACTTCAGTGATAATTATACCTCATTGCTCTTAAAAATAATAGTAATAGTTAAGTGACATCAGGTTTTTTCCCTTAATATTCCAATCTTAAATGCCACCATGAAAACAAAAATGGTAAAGTAACAAGGCAAGAATTGCCTTATGTTTCTCTAACCCCTATTAGCATAGGAAAAAAAAGAGTAACTATTTCATTGCATTTTGTACCAACTACTTATTTAGTGACTGATTGCAAAAATCAGTCATGCAAATACTCAAGCCAAGCAAAAAAAGATTCAGGCAAATAGCAAAAGCAGCATGATACATGCCTTTTACAGCCAAACATGAAGCAGCTAAGTGTCAAAACATATACCGTTCTGCTATTCCAGGCATTATATCCAAACATATGATCACACAAATTCAATAAAGACTCATCCTTAACTGATAAATTGTCACCTGAAGCAATCAGGTACCCACTCAAACTCCCAAACCCTTCCTTTCCAAATGAAGGTCCCTAACCACAGGTTTACAAAAAGCCATGTAGCATTCTCACAAATAAGCCATTCTGCTCTAAAAGGGAGTTGTTCTTCAACCTGAACACAGCAGGTTAGATGTATATGCCATGCAGAAGTCTGTACCAGAAGTGAGAAACTCTAAGCACCGTCAGGACTATGCCACATCCAGGAAGTATTATAGGGAGATCTGTGTTGCAAAACTTCCCAAGACACAAGAAAGGCTGGTATTTTAGTATCTTTTCAACCCTTAGCTGAGCCAAGGCATCAATGAAAAACTGGAACATTTCTGCATGCACCATTGTTTCTTCTCCACATTTCTTGATTTCAGAAATTGTTTGATATTTCCAAGTTCTGGAATGACACCACAAAGCTTGGGTCACACTGAGCTCAGGCGTCTCTCTCCAAATCCCATGAAGCAAACTGCCACCGGAGAGACAACACCCAGTATTTCACTGACTTGAAATCAGTTGTTTCAGCTCAGATCAACAGAGCCAACGCTGTCTAAAAGTTCAAGTCAGACTAAAATCTTTTGTTTCATTTTCCTAGGCAGAAAAAGTTGCCAACAATCTGTGTTTTCTCATGAAACCTAATTTCAGTTTTTGCAGTGGAACCTCTTAAGAAGATTCCCATAGGGAATTCTCACCTATCTCTTCTCGCCAGTGCTCCTGGCTACCCATGCCAGCTGCCTGCCACATGGAACAGGGGCTTCTGTGAAGCAGGCAACCTCTTGGGACAGGAGATGCAAAAGTCACCTGCCTGTCAGCTCTACAGCAACCGGCTCAAATGGAAACCTTGTGAAGTCAAATGTCTCAGGATCATAACTTAAACAACCGTAATGCAAACTGCAACCTCTAAACTGCTTGTGTGTTCAAGGGCAAGGCATTTCATGTCCCCTGTTTCAATTCTCAAACTGTGTATTGAAGCTGCTTTTATTTTCCTGAGGATTATAAAGGAGAAAATAAATCTATAAAAACTAAAGCAACCCTACACATTATAGTAATCAGTGTAGCACAGGTTCTTCC
>NW_010163111.1:6775-59924 GCF_000695765.1 Mesitornis unicolor | reverse complement strand
CAGGAATGAAAAACACAGAAAAGACTAATCTACAAGTTTCTGGGCTAAATAAAGCCAAAGTGGGAAAGACAGTATTAGTCAGACAACACAGGTAGACTACTGAAATTATTTCTAGAAAACTGTGTGTGCACACACATGAATGTGTAAGAGAAATAAATTCAAATTCTTCAAGTAAAAATAAATTTATATTATTGGAATTTCTCCTTTAAAAAGAAAGAAGTTGCCTTCCCTACAACTGAGGGAAATATTTCCCGAGCCAGGATACCAATGAATTGCAGTGTTTGTGGTGAGATGAGGTTTGTTGGGGGTAGGCTGGGGAATGACAACAAAAAGCCTAAACCCAAACCTGAAGTCCTTAGACTCTGCCCAGTAAAACCTCTTTATACAACTGAGAATTTGCTAACATACGTGACTCATGATTTGACTCATAAGCTTCTGGAGTTCACCAGGGTTACTGTCAAGGTCAGATTACCTATGGAATATTGAATTACTGTCCCTTCCCCCTGCTTCAGTGATGCCGTTAGTACTGACTATGTAATATATTTATGTGGGAAGTTTTACACACAAAAAAAATCACATTCTTCTAATTTCAAATGAGAAAAACAGGCAAAGAATTTAGAAGAAAATCAAAAGAACCTTCTTACAGAGGATTTTAAATTAAATAATTCAAGGATGTGGGCAGATATCATAAAGCATTAGTCATAGCAGTAAAGTAAGAGGCTGTTTCAGAGAGTCTTCCCTAATGCATTAATACTTTTTCTCACTGGGAGCATTGCATAATTATTTATGTGTACACCAGCTAAGGAAGGGTTTGAAATGGTATACTTATACATAGGCCCAGTGGGAGGACTGCCCTGGCAGGACTGGTCTGGTCTGGTCGGGTCTCACCCTTCTATCTGTGCCAAAGTAGTCCTTTTTAACCTTTAAACTGTTTTCAGATGGTACTTTTATGAGATGCTGTACCTTATTCCTTTTAATTACAGACATATATAGTGTAGGTTTACCAGTTTCAAAAAGAATTTTTACTTTATTTAGCTCCCATTTCCAGATGTGTCCCTTCTTCAGGCATCTCTTTTTGCTAAATGGCACTAGCAATAAAAGGCCATGACTGCAAACACAATGAACTTCTCCAGGTTCCAGGCAAACTGGTTTTATAATCCACTGCTTTGATTCTTATTTTATAAGCTACCCTTATAAAAATGCTAAAATAGAAAACCAGACTAGTCCATGGAAACTCTGTTTTCATAGCTGGTATTAAACTTTTTCATGAAGATACTCAGAAGATCTGATGAAGTAACTCAGAAAATGTGATTCAGGTAAGAACTATGGAATATGAAGCCCAGCACTAAGCTTTAATTTTCGCAACCCTTATTTTCACAGTTTATTATTAGTCTGAATGTGTCACTTGGGTGATGAAATTTGCAAATACTGCCCAGTGTGTCCTCTTTCATGAGTACATGTGTCTATTTACAGAGAGACACAGCCATTCTAACCCCTGCCTGCAACACACTTTCCAACACCATTCTTCTGTGCTAACAGCAGGGAAAAAAAGGTACAGAAGTCACTGCTGCTGCACATTGCCCCAACAGTGAAGGTTAATGCATGCCTTCTAAGCTATTTCATGTAGATTTTTATCCCTAGGGACACACTTTGTCACATATGATCATACTCTCCCTCTTGTTCAAACATCTTTCTTAGCTCACATTTTGTTGTAATACACTGTGAAACTGCAATGATATGCAAAGGTTCTAACTCCCATTTCATAAAGGCCTTGTTCACACATCTTGAGCACCAAGAAAGTCCTTTTTGTCAAAGGGAATGGGGAGTGATGTCCTGATAATCCTGGCAGGTCCAGTCACCCACACTTTCAGTGCTCTGTTTCCCATCTACCACCTGCAATTAGCAGTGAAGAACTTGGTACTACATGGTGCTGCAGAGCAAAATTAGACATGAAGATGCCTCAGCACGTACAGAGGAATTAGGCTGAATTGTGCAGCCATGTCGCCCGATTATCGAATCACTTGGCAACCGCTGATTTTTCTACCCTCCTTCTACATGCATACTGAGGAGTGGAAGGATATATACACGGTATGCTGCACTTCACTTCTCACTGCAGTGAGAGAGAAAGAAGATTCATATTGAGCATTTGAAATGAAAGACTTTCATGATTTAAACACAGTTTCCACATATCTTCCATCAAAAGAACTCTGAATTCACTGGGATCTTCAGATAACTGATAAGCACCTGCCTCTCTAAGTAGTTTGTAGACTGGGAAAATAAAGTCAAACACAAGAAAGGACTAAACACGGAGTCCTTTAGGAAAAGGTCACAACACTTCAGCAGGTAAACTCTGCAGGCCATTCCTGTGTCCTTAGCTTTGAGGCTGTGGGGCACAAAAATGACCCCACAGGAAAAATCACCTGCCATACCCACATTTTAGATTTCAGAAACGTAAAGTTTTTGCAGCTTGGGAGCTGAAAAGTAAGAGAGAGCACCTGAAATGCAAAGTCTAAAATGGCAGAAGCTGTCACTACAGCCAGAAAGATCATTGTTGTTACAGCTTTATGTGATTCAGAAGCCTGCAAATAAAATAAATGGCACAAATGTCTTTGTAAATTGATGTCTGCTTCAAGGGAGGAATCTGCATTTACCTTATTATTTTGGATGTCTTCCTCTGAGTTCATAGGTCCAACCTTTTTGTGAAAGTGTTCTCTTTTATGTTGCCTCCCTGTTTGGCCACCGCAAAACACTAAAGCCTACAGAGCACTTAAATGAGGGTGGTTATTATAGGCGTGCAGTAGGTGAAGAGTCATGTGTGTCCACCACCCTGCTTACTCCAATGACTCCTTGTATCCACTAATCTTTTCCTTTTGATAAATAAAACTTTTATATATATATAAACGAAGTAGAAGAGCAAAGAGAAAGCAAATAGTAGACAGGGGATTCATGACTCTCAAACATTTTTCCACATATATCTTTCAGTGTAGCTCCTTCCAAGAGATAATATCATCAGCATTTTACAAATATTAGCAGGGCATTTCATGCACATTTCATTAAGACGTTTCAGTATCTTAAACAGGTGATAAAGGGTTGCTATGGTTACTGTATTCTCTTAAACTGAATACTAAATAGGTTCACAAAATATATATTCTTACTTGTTATGTAAAATATTAGTTGCCCAGCTGGCATTTGCTTATGAACACCTTTTATTTTGTGTAGGACTTCCTACTCCTTCATCTTTCAAATAAAGTGGGTTTTGGTGCTGTTTAGAGAAAGGAGAGGTCACTAACCAGTCTCCTCCTTCAGAAAAGGGAGCAAGTTAGGTAGCTCATTATCTAGCCTGTTTATAATTAAATCGAAAAATGACTGCTCCACTGTACTGGAATTGTGAAAGCTTTTATTTCAGAGGATTTAATGAGTCATGGAAATGTGTTTACAAGGCAACAAGCCTGCACTACACAAAGAACTCAACATTAGCATGGCAACAGACCATATAGCTTTTAATGGCTTGAACCCTTTGTCTCACACTCAGATGTGGCCCTGAGCTTGTCCCATCACCAACATTTGATCCAACATTTCTTTCAGCTGGGTTACCTTTTTGACAATGGACCTGAAGGTGATATTTAGGAAATCTATTATCAGGCATGCAAATTGGGAGAAAAATGTGTCACATCAAATCATGACAGTTTAATAAGATATTACTCATGGGGAAATGCTTTCATGGCTGCTCAGAAGGGCAGGTTGAAAGGAGTTACTGTAAAGACATCAAATTTGGTATTTTTGTCCTTGTCTGTCCCCTTCGTGATGCAACTAAAGGAAAGTTTGAACACATTAACTTCTTTTATCTTGTTTATTAAGATATGCGGAATGTAAACAAATATAAAGTTCCCTAGTTTTTGTTATAATCAAAACAGCACTGGCTTTCTTTGCACCTCTGTGACCATTACATACTTGATGCCTTATTCTGAAAATTTTCATTGATATCAGCTGCAGTTGTAGGGTGTAATTGTGCTACTATGAAAATAATTTACAGGAATTATAGCACATTTTTTAATGAGCTGGATGCAACTAGGTTTTCTTCTATATACCACTGATGATCACTGATTGTGATCAGAAAATATATACATATATATTCCTCCAAGATAGGGTAATAACTTACTTGGATGTATTTGAACACCTGTTACTAATCTAGTATCAGTAACCAGTTTTTAATAAGATTAAGCACATGTGCTTGCAACTTCCAGATCCACTTTCACAGCTTGTACCCAAAGATATTCCTGGGAAATAAATTAATATTTTGCAGTCCGAGACAGCAAATTTTTATAGCAGGACTGAGCAACAGAGTAGGAATTTGTGGAAGCTAATATATTGCGCAGATCTAAGTACTAACTATTTTAAAGTGTTCTATGTTGCATATTTCTCAAATCAAAAATGGAGATACATAACATATTGTTCTTGCAAGGTGTTACCATGTTAACAACTAGAGTACCTTCTGTTAAAACTATTAATATGTGGCTTATCACTTCATAAAAGCTTGAAATCACAGTGCAACAACAATAAGCACATGTGGCACATTTGAAGTCAATCTGCGAATACACTAATGAGGGTTCAGCAAGAAGCATTTTTGCACTGTAGCTAGCAGAGGTAAAACTGTCGTGTTTGTTCTACAATTGCCACTTTTGTTATCCACCTAATAACCCATCCATATGCCCTCTGTCTCTGGATTCCTTTCCAAAGTGTAAGAATGTCTTTTGTTGCCTCCTGGTTCCTCAGCACACACCAACCCCTCTTGCAAAGTTTGAAGGTGATGGTGCAGTCAGCTTGCCAGAAGGCTTAACAGTTTTAAGGAAACCTGTTTCCAGACCTACAGCTAACCCTCTGTTTACCAAGACAGCTATCATCATAATGATTCTGTCACTGGTTTCAGTATTTAGGTACTTTAGGCACTTAAAGAATAGACATTGTTTGTCGGAATAAGCATGAAAAAGCAGATGGGGGGACAAATGATGAGACAGAGGAGAGGGAGAAGAAAGAACTGTAAGTCTTTCACGCGCATCTATGTTGAAACAGAGTAACAAACTCATGAATACCAAACTCATGAATACACAAAAACTGCTAAAGCTATCAGAAGATCACAGACACTGCTCAGGGAAACGCCTCCTTTCCTTCCGCCCGCGAAACTTTTCTCATATATAACTAAGGAGGGGAAAAAAATAAGTCTGCAGTAGCAAGGAGTTGGTTTGGGATTGACTTTTTAATGGTTATTTAATCACTTCCATTTAACTGACAGGAGCCGGAACTAAGCGGAAAGCGCAGCGGAGAGGGAGGTTCGAGACGAAACAGCACGGACCAGCCGGCTCCGTGGCCGGGCCCACAGCAGCCCCTGCCGGCCGTCACCTTCCCTCCGTTTCTCTTCCCTCCGTTCCCCTTCCTTCCCCTTCTCTCTCCTTTCTCTTCCCCTCTCCTCCCTTCCCTCGGCGGGCTCCCTTCGAGGCAGCCCCAGCACCGATTCCGTGTAGGAACTGCAAAAACTTTCTATGGGCAGGGAAAAGCTAAAGCTCTGTAGTTCTGGCTGCTTCTCAGCCGAGCTTCAGATCAAAATTTAGCAATGTTAAAATAAATTTAAAAAAACCCACATACAGCAGGCAGTACACAATAAAAAGAAACGATAGTTTCTTGCTGATAATGTGATTTATAGCATTGTAAGGTGTCTTCGTCTTGTTCCTGATGTGTGACATGAACTCTCTTTCTAAACCCTTCTAACACATAAAACTGATTTCTACTTGCAAAAAGAAGGCAGCATTGATTCAAAACAGCAACTATTTTTCTCCTAGTTTGAATTATTTTAAAGGGAATACACCACTGCTGCACAACAGGAACACACTACGTTACGCTTTGTTCCTCAGTACTACAACCACCATGAAGTCTTTATGCTGTAATTTCTCTGTAGTTACAGTCTTAAAAGCCCACGAGAGTTTGAATACTTTAAATTTGTAATACATTTTTTTCCCAGCCTATGCCTAGCCCCTTAGGACAAAAAAAATTTTTGTTAAGGACCAACTTTCTGCTTGTGAAAATATGATGAAACCACTGAACTCTGACCATTAAAGCAGAGTGCATTCCACATTAGCCTATAGCACCAGGATATCCTGATAGTCAGCATAAGGAGGATAAAACCACCAGCAAGTAAACCTCAGGATAACTCAAACCATTCCGCTTAAAGTATGTAGATATCATTCCACCTTACTCATTTTCATATTCCTTCTGTCTTTCCAGATTTAACATGTACTTTTTGTTTGCCTTCTGAAGAGGTGGCCTGCAAACATAAAACACTGACTTTTTGTATCAAACAAACAATGCAGTTTTGAATGTCATGTCCAGACAGGTGAGAAATGAGTTCAATATTAGGGCAGTTATATTATATATAATGACTCTGTGGAAACAATATTATTCTGTTAATTACTACATCCTTCAAGATTCACACAAAAAACAGATCTCCTCATAATGAAATTAACTTTTATCCCTGTCTTCACTCACAAATTTCTGTTACTCGCTTCTTCCTAGATGCATGAATAGTAAATACTATGACAATTTTGGCATAAATCCCACTATTTTCCCCTTTGTGGATAATCAGTTTCATACTATTTGTGGCCATGAACATGCTGAATCCTCACCTCTGTGCTGAGATAACATGCAGATCTAGAATTAATATCCAAGCTTGAACTCCTCTTGGAGATAGGTTTTATTCATCACACAAAAAACAAATAAAGGTAATACAACCTATCATTCAGACTGTGCTTCCTCTTCAAGCTCATCTATTCATAGTATTTCTTTCCAGGAATTCCTTTATCTTAACTCAGTGAATTCTCCCTCGTACTCATGCTTCCTTTATTTTAAGGGTAGTTAATGAAACTGCATTTGCCATAATAATTCATCAGCAGCTTCGTGCGAGATCTCAACACTTGTGAAGAGGGTGGGACAGCAAGAGCATCCTGTCGCCCCTATCTGTGTCCAAGAGCAGTGGTGCTGACAAATGACTAGCTGACATCTCATTGTTCTTCTTTTCAGTCTCATAAAAAAGATCCCTCAAAGGAGAACAAGTTTTATACAGCTGAGGTTTTACTATTTCTCTGTATTTCATCAGCTCTGGCATTAATATGATATTGTGGTGATTTAACCAAGGAGTGTGGGAATTACTGAGGGATGTGCTTATTTTTCTAACTAAAGTTCAGGCATGCTATTATTAGCAATCTATGGTATGTCATCAATGTCAAAGGCCAAATAGTTTATTGAAATGTTTAGGAATCAAGTCTATTCTGAATCTGAGGAGCCTCTGTTCTCACTCGGCTATTCACATGCAGTGCCAGTATACTCCTGAACACTCCCGTCAGTTTTGATAGCGCGCTCAGGTTCTCAGCAGGACAAATGTGTATTTCAGAGAAGAGACTAACCTTGCCAGTGGACAGCTCTCAAGGCTGTGTCTGTACAGATGCTGGACCTGGGAGCTTGAATCCTGCCTATTTTAGAGGCCCATTTCTACCATGTCTGGCTTCTTGCATGCATAAGCATATCTGTCACTTTAGTAACACAATGAAATTCAGCCAGCTCATTTAGCATGTCACCAAGAACAAGCAAAGAAGGCACACAGAGGGTATTGACACTGAATCCTTTAAGCAATTGTGTCACCAGGTTATGGGTAGATCAAGGAGAAGAATGTGTTTCTGAGCACTCCCAAGACCTGTCTCTCAAAGCAGTGTATATCTACCACATCACTGTGATAGTTGGCCCTTAGCAGCTCTGTGCTTCTTCACAAACTTTTGGACTGAGCTTTCCCTTTTACATTTTATAAACAGAGAAAGTGACCAAATAAGAAAGCAATGCCAAGAGAAGTAGCTGTTGTTTCATTTAAAACTGGCAATAGATTTTTCGACCAAATGCTTCCTTCTTATCTTTGTTATCAGGGTCATCAATAGAAAATACTAGTGACAAATGCAAGACACTTCACAGAAATCATAGAATGTATTGGATTGGAAGGGACCTTTAAAGCTCATCCAGTCCAACGCCCCTGCAGTAAGCAGGGACAATGTTACCAGATCAAGTTGTGCAGAGCCCCATCAAGCCTAACCTTGAATATCTCCAGGGATGGGGCCTCCACTACCTCTCTGGGCAACCTGTTCCAATGATTTACCACCCTCATATTGGAAAAAACTTTTTCCTGATATCCAGCCTAAATCTATCCTTTTCTAGTTTCAAACCTTTACCCCTCACCCTATCGCTACATGCCCTAGTGAATAGTTCTTCTCCAGATTTTTTTATAGGCTCCTTTCACATATTGGAAGGTCACTATAAGGTTCCCCCCAGAGCCTTCTCTTCTCCAGACTGAACAACCCCAACTCTCTCAGCCTGTCTTTGTAGGAGAGGTGCTCTAGCCCTTCAAACATCTTTATGGCCCTGCTCTGGACCTGCTCCAGCACTTCAATGTCCTTTTTGTGCTGGGGACTCCAAAGCTGGATGCAGTACTCCAGGTGAGGTCTCACCAGAGCAGAGCAGAGAGGCAGAATCACCTCCCTCAATCTGCTGGCCACACTTCTGTTGCAGCCCAGGATGTGGTTGGCCTTCTGGGCTGCAGATGCACATATCAAGAGGTAAGATAGTGAAAAATCAAGCCCAAACCATTTCTCTCCCAAGGAAAGGGTTAGGTAATATAATTACTTCATCAGAGGCAGTGGCCATCTGTTGTGCTTTGTATAAGACTGGCAAACACTGTTAAAAACATCCATTATGTGAACAGAGGAGAAGAAAATATGTTTATTTAGCAAATGTTAATGTTTCTGAAAGATGTTTCATTAGAGTCTGGAATTTATCAGCACCTGCTAGAGCTCAGCCTAGAGGACAAGCATCATCAACTCACATTGTCAACAGTCATTAGCAAACAGTCTCATCTCCATCTGAAAAAACAGTGATTCAGCTCTTCCAACCACAATATTAGGTGGAGCATCCTCCACAAAGCATGATATATACATTTTTACATCCCAGAAACATTTTATAGCACCTCCCCAATCTGTTAGTAATGGCTTTTTTTCCCCTGTGTGGCATGAACTTAAAGGTCAAAAAAAAAGATCTTTAGAAACAGAAAGATTGGAGGCCTTTCCATTAGGAACAGGAGGCTTTGTTACAGGAAACTTTCATACAAGAAGAAAGAGTAATGTGATTATACATCAGAAGAAAACTGAAATAGTTCATTAAATGCGACAGTATTAAGAAGCACATGGCCCATGTACACAGCTGGAAGTAAGCCACAGTTTTTGTTGTTATTGGGTGGTTGCTTC
This sequence comes from Mesitornis unicolor, assembly GCF_000695765.1. Classification (NCBI taxonomy): domain Eukaryota; kingdom Metazoa; phylum Chordata; class Aves; order Mesitornithiformes; family Mesitornithidae; genus Mesitornis; species Mesitornis unicolor. The sequence goes on along the minus strand of NW_010163111.1, from coordinate 50,595 downwards.
TCAACAAACATATAAATACCTAAAAAAAAAAAGATAACAGAGCTTGTCTGCTGCTGCTGTAGCTGCCAGATGTAATCATGGATACTCTGATGAGAGAAGAGAGAAGGATGCTGAATTGTAAACTGAGACTTCTTCTGAACTTTGATTTGAAGTCGGCCTCTCAATAGAAGAAGGAAATACACTTCTTTCTTCAGCCCCTCCGTAAGAACAGCTACCCACCAGTACTGTTTTCTCTGCACTGCCCCTCAAAGCAACCTGAATTATGTAAATAATTTACAGTGCTGTTTTACTGCAGCATAGCTTGCAATAGATTTTGCATTAGAAAAAGGAGGGGTGTGGAAGACTAGACACAGCTTTGTTAAATATATAGATACACACAATGTACATAATACATATATGTATATATACAATGCTCCAAATCAAAAGAGTAAATGTCCTCTGGCTTATCCACTGTCAATGCAGAATGTAGAGCAGTAGTTCCCCAAAATCAGAGAAAGCATAGAAGGATAGCAGGAATAGATAGAACAGGGAGAAAACTTTGCTGCTTGTGCCTCATTCTACACTCTCACAAGCAAAAAAAAATCTGTCAGAATAACATTTTGGTTTGCACATGCTTGGGAAAAGGTTAAGGCAAGCTGTGGATTTAACAGTCTTCAGGATAAAGCACAAAGTTGTCCTAGTAGCAACCTACCTGTTGAAGGGCTTGTTTATGAAAGCCTAGCAAGGCTGAGGGTACCTCTGGCACATCACCACACTGAACCTGATGGCTGCCAGCTGGTCCTGTGCAGGTCCTGACCACGAGAGCCTCTCTCTAAGGAGTGATACTCACCAGTCCAGTAGCTGCAAAACCTTACACATGTAGTTGAGAAGACCATTTAAGTTCTATGAATGCTCTCTTTGGTGCATATTGCTGCTTTCTGCCGGCTTCTGAATTGCCCATAAGTGATTGCACATTTGTGATTTATGGATACCTGTTTTGGAGCAACTTAAAGTGGCTATAAGATTTTGTTTCCTTGCAGAGTTTTAGCAATAATTAATCTTAACAGGCTTTAATGTTTGAATCTATTTCAAGGGAACAAGGATACACTGGAGACTGTGGGAAGGGATGTGTATTCTCTGAATGAAAAGAGCGCATGGAAATGCTTTTATCCCTTTAGCACAGAGGCTGCTGTAGTACAGCTGCAGCTGTTGGAGAAGAGTGTGCAGGCTGAGATGAGCTCATGGTTGGGTCCAAATGTGACAAGGATCCCACTCTCTTTTTTCAGGAGATATCCTCAGGGAAGAACAAGCTGTTCTCTGTATAGTCCCTCCACCTCTGCTCTTCTCAAGCTATCTAGGGGTTTAGTATCAAGCAGCTGCTCATAACCACTTTTGGCCTCATCTGTGCCTATGAATCATTAACTTCTGCACAGCAGCCCACATTTAGATACCACTTTCTATGCCACAACCACCCAATTTAACTCACCGTAACACTTCAGTGAGCAGCTATAACAATGTAAAAGTTCAGAGCACAAGTGACAATCGCCGACACACACAGCATGGAAGCTGTACCAGCTCCTGTCCCAGGGACTTTACGCTTCGTCATCTGTCTGAGCAAACATTCAAAGACTGAAGGGGTCCTTTGGGTCTATTTTAATACCATCACTGAGACATTACTCTGTGGAAGTCAATGGGATAATGAGAAGCTGCCATTTCTTACAGTTCTGTCACAAGGCTTTGGCTATTTGATCTTTTCTGTGAAGCCTCAGCTCCAGATACCAAGTCATTATGTGAGAACTGAAGATTTATTTTCTTTTTTAAAAGGGATTTAGCCTTTAGACTGTTGCAGAGGGAGAGCTGACAGTCTGACCTGAATATAACCCCGTGATTTGAAAGCCAGAGGCTAGAGAAAAGAAGTGCAGAATTGTCTTCAACATGTTATGATCTTTAAGCTAAAATATTATGACTGTGAAAGAGGTGGAGCCTGGTAGGAGGTTAATGCTTTTTGAAAGCTGGCCATCATCTGCAGGTAAGAAAAGACCCCCCGTTGTGCTCATGCCAGCCTAGGCCAGGAGCTCCGGGAGAGGAAAATGTGTCCTGCTACAGCTAGAAAGCTGCAAGCTGTAGCAAGCTCCCTTCTTTTGCAGAGCAGATTCAGAGGAAGTTGAACAAAACACACTGACTTGCAGGTTTAAATAACTGTTTCATTAAACAGCCTTCTGACTCCATGTCATTCATTAGCTTTAGCTCAGGCTTTGCAATCTCTTTAAGTGAAAGAGTCTACAGAAATGTTTGTTTCTGAAGAGAACTCACAAACTACCCTGTTTCCCACACCCAGGCAGGTATCAATAAGGCACTAACGGCATTGCTCACCTATGCATTCCCTTTCTAAAATTAATGTTAATTGTATAGCCAACATTACCAGCATATTAATTAAGACATTCATTACCCACCCTCCTAACTTCCTTGCAGTCAAACACTGGCAAATGCTTCTATGTAACTGTAGGCATGTATACAGTTTGGAGGTTTCTATTTTTCCCTTTTTCACCACTGTAACATAGACCATAGGAGCCCCACCAGCCAGCTCCAGGCGCAGTTAAGGGGAGCAGCCTTGCTGCTTACTTAAGAGCACCTCCCATAGTCTTGCTTACTGTAAAACAGAACAATCTGTGATTGCATCTCAATTATTCCACTCAAATTACAAAAGCAGCAAGTTCTTGGGACTGCCCATGACCAAATCCTACCACTTCAAATATAGTAGTGGGCAGATACATGCATTGCTGCTCATTTGATGGTAAAAATATTTAGTAAATTATTCCAGAAATGTTCTATTAAACATTTTAACAAATTAAACAATTAAGGAAATATAATCAGACAAATCCAACTCTGATGTCATTAATATGAATTCAGACTGTTCCACGCAGTGAGAGCTGGATGCTCAGAAGACAAGGCCAAGAGAAAAGAAAAAGCCAATAGTTTTAAGACAGTGGGTTAAAAACTCTAAAGTTCTAAAATTCAATGTCTTATTATGTGGACGTAAGAGACAGAAGGTGGAGGAGGAAGAAAAAAACAACCTGATAACATTGGTATTTCTGGCCACTCTTGCTTTTCTTAACAAACGAAATTCTACTTTTTGGAACACTGTGTGATCTTCTACTAAACACCTAATGTCTTCTCAGCCTTCCTGCAAGCTCCCTATGCTAGTACTATCTCATTTAACTCCTTGTAAGATGATTTGAGCCATAATAAATATGAAAGGGGCTATACAAAACCCAACTCTATTCTCTCATGTCCTAGTTAACTTTCAAAGCCAAAGTACTGCCTTTGAATGCACACGTGCAGCCTTGGCAGTAGCCATTGGGAGTTTTCTGCATTTATCTGCAGGAATAACATGGGCCTTGATGCTTTCAAACTGCTCAGATATTGAGGGGAGTGTGGGGAGGGGAAGTGCTTTAGTCTTGGAGTAATCTATAAAAAAATGCCTGCATCATACTGTATCCATTTGAAACCCCTAAATGTTCATATCTGTAGCAGTTATGTAGCCAGAGAGGACCTGTAAAGGTCACCTGCCGTGGAAAAGAAATTTCCCAAGACAAAAAGGTCTTAAAATATTTTATTACAGAAATATACTTTTCAGGCCTTAAAACAGATTAAATATATGAGAATTCCTAGAAGTCTATATTGTTCCCCTTAGGGGTGCCAGACTTTATTTACAAAGCCTATATATTGCTATAGCAAGGAGTTTTCATGGATGAAAAGTGCTCAAGGCATTATGATGTATAGGCGGATGGCAGTGAATGGAAAAAAAAAAGCACATAGAAGCTCCACCTGGCTGAATGGCATTAAGATTTACCTGCAGGAGTTATATTAGGATGCAAGGTTTTTCTCTACTGTTTGCTCTAACAATGACATACATACATGCATAAATAAATGAAATCACCCACAGCACTCAATAATTTATTTTCTTCATCATGTCCATGAATGTGTTAGAATAATAAACCTCTATATGGGTGATGCTACAGTTCCGACTGATGATTCTACACTACTGTAGCTTTAATTAAGATAACTCAGTCTTTGTTTTCTTTGAAAGACCAAAAGCAATGGACACATAAAGGCCTGCTTTAATTCATATTTTCCACTGTACATATTTCTGGTACTAAATAGGCTACACTGAACCCTGATTTTAATGACTGGAGTCTCAAAGGCAGAAGTAAATCTAGCAGAGTAAGGACTTCTAATTTTAAAGATGCTAATGGCAAGTACCCACATGTTTGTAAATAATTAATTGTTTTCTTGTTAACAAGTCCAGGTTATTCATTCTTTGGTTAGTGACCCCAAGGGTAATTTTTTTGTATAAGAAATAGTAACATTGAAGATTCTATCATCCTAGCCCATAACTAATTTATTGGCTCTCATGGTGTCAGGCATGAAGATTCAAGATTCAATTTGTCACCCCAGGCAATTCCCACTTTAAAAGACAGTCCAGGTATTCTGCAGAAATAAATGAAGGGGAAACACTAATGATGTAAAACTAACAGTAGTATCCCCTACGGAGGTCACATCATTCAAACTCATAGAGACGCATCAAGATATAGAATGTCTTTTGTACTGATCTGGAAAGACCGTAAAGCCCTCTAATGATCTCCTAGAGAGAAAACAAAAAATAGAATTAACATCACGTTTTTCACACTGAACAGTATCGACTACAGCTGGGTGTTTTTTCTTAGCCTGCTTTTTCTCAACTAGCTGATTTTTTTTTTCTTTCTTACAAATACCTTTCTCAATTTGATCTAGCATTTCTCAAGCCTACAGCTCTATAGAAAGATGATAGCACAGAAATAACCTAATAGGAAGACTCAGACATCTAACTGAAACAAAATTAAAACATAGGCATTTTTGTCCTATTTTTCACTTTTTTTCAGCTAGATCACCAGTCACATAAAGATTTTTCTTCCCGTGTTTGTTCAGTGTAATGGCTGCATTGTTAATGACTACAATAGTGTTCAAATAGCCATGTCCTCTTCTTAATAAATCCTCACCTGCTACCCCAATATGTTTCCCTGGGCCTGATTTGAGGAGAACATCTTCTCATAGGGGAGAGAGGCTCATCTGTGAAAGATGTCCAGTGCTCTGATCATGAACGCTAGAGATCTTGGCTCAGAAATACCAGGATCATAATCAAAACACTGAAACTCTGTCTTTGTTTTCCTTTCTGTAAAATGGGAGCACTTTTTACAGATTTCCCTATACTGCAAAACACTCTGTAAATGCAAGCTAATTGTTGTGTTGCTACTTGAATACTTCTGGGAGGATGACTGATTACTGGGCTACATCAACACAATGAATTCTGTGCATGATACAAGATACTTTTAGATCTTTTGCTCTTTGAAAGTACATTGTAAGCATGTAAATGGAAAATTGTAGTACAGTAGGAAGCAGTTATTCACTCTTAAGACTTGCAAACCAAGTATCTTAAGAAAAGTCTGCTCATATCACTTCACCATATTTTAATATTTTGCTTTGTCTTTTGATTGCATTCACTTGAGTTCAATATTTAATCTAAGACCTCAAAAAAATCTTAGAAAAATAATGTTCTAGAACAGTTGAAAATGGGTACTACTATTAGATTTTTTCCAGAGAAAAACAAGTTATAGACTAGTAAACATTTGCTTCTGTTAACTTTATTTTCCCATGGTGATTAAATCTTGTGGATGTTTCTCCTGTTCAAAAACTTTTGCTATTTATTTGTGTAGGGATGTTATGTTATTTCTTTAACTGTCAGGATAGTGCTTCAGACTTTAACATTGTAATGACACCAAATTTAAGTCATTAAAGGAGAGATTTATCTTACTTTACTTAACTTTAACCTGCAACTGAAACATTTAAAACCTAAGATGTGAGCTTCTGCTATAATGGAGAAAGACACGAATCTCCAGAAGGCACAGATGAAAAGACTTATACTTTAGTAATAACAATGAAAATATATAGCATTTTTTGATTCATTCAGGTTAGCAGGGATAAATACCCATTTTTTAGTTAGTTATCCAGGATGGATATCAGAAGAAAAGGTAATGAGGATTAATATAAAGCCTAATAATAATACAGATCTGCCAAAAGATGGAACAGAGACCAAGCACAGTTACCTCCACTGGTGTTCCAGAGCAGGTAAGGCTGAAGTTATAACCTGCTGTTGGAAAAAAAGGCTCCTTCTGGATTAAGAGGGAACAGTTTCCAGAGCTATCCTCCATAGGTAAAATAAAAGTAAAATATCCAAACTTCAAATACCAAAGCCACCTCAAGAATCAACATTTAAAGGTGTCATTTATAAGCTGTTTTCTCTTATGTTTTTCAGCCATAAAAACATGAGTTTTCCTAGATATAGTCATGTTACTAATCCAAACAGCCATTTGCAGTTACCACTTGACATCTGTAGACTGCAGTAACTTCAGTGGCAGCTCTGTTAGTATGTGTTTAGGCTAAAAAAAGATTGTACCCATCAATTTCTTTGTACTTTTGCTAAGAAATATTTGTAGCATCTGCATTAATGCAACATGACAATTACAGATAGCTGCTGAATCTTTTTGAACGTTTGGCTCCATGAAGATTAAAATTGCTCCTTTTTAGCATAAGTTATTTCAGGTATTATATGTCAAACCAATTTCCAACAGTCCATACTTCAAGGTATGAAATTCTTATTTATGATGGTAAACATTAGGGCTTAAATAATATTAAATGTTAGCTTTTCACCAAAGTATTCAACACAAATCATTACCATTCATCTGAAGCTTACAGTATATTTAGATATTTAATAAAAATGTTTTTATAATTACATACAACAGAGTACTTCTTTTGTTTATTGACCCGAGTTGAAGGGAGCAGGCAGCTTTGTACTACAAACAGAAGCATGAAGTTAAGTGAACATTTAATTCCAAGAAAATAATCCTCTAAATAAGAGGCCAAACTGCTGCTAAAGCCTACAAGGATGGGTTGAACATAATGAAGCCTTTGAGAGAATGTGAGAAATAACAAGGCATTGGCAGGCAAATAGACCAAGGAAGCTTCCTGAGTCTTTTCCACTAGTAAATTCTCTCTGTTTTGACAAAAGATATCTGTAATTTGTAAGTGGTTTTGATCTCAGGGAATCTTTCCTTTATTTCTGTAATGAAGGAAGACTTCCTGTATGGGAGGCTGTGATACCAGTCCCCTGGGTGGAAGGCCAGGGCAGCATCCGACACTCATGCAGTGCCTGGTACTGATTCCAAGCACAGCTCATACCTCTCCTCAGAAACCAAGCAGAAAATCACAATGTTATGCTCGAAGATAATAGGAAATATAAGGTCATAAATTGCTCCCTGATTTGCTCAGCTGTCAATTCCAAATTGACATTTTTCTCCTTGTTACCATCAGTGGCTCTTATACCAGCTATCATGAAAGCAAGGACAGAAATTGCACACAGTGTACGTTATTTGCACTTCTATTCTGGACTCTTGTGATAGTGGGAATATACAATACCAGAGAAGTAGAGTTTCTGGTTTCATCAATAAAAGAAGTTCTTCCCACCAAAATCAAACATTTCAAAACAGAATTTTCCTTTTAAAAATAAGAATAAATATACAATGGACATTTCCATCTACATATCACTGTATCTATTTTACAGCAGTGAAAGATGTACAGCAAGGAATCAAATGGGGAAAAAATTCTAAACATCTCCTAGTCCCACTGGGAGTTAGTCCTCAGACAGGCTAGCTTTTGAAAACAATATTTGATAGCATTCAAGGAATTTTAAAACGTATCTGTATGGAGAAAGTTGATTTTTACTTGTAAAATAAATTAGCTGCAGACTAGCAAGCCTTTAAGAAAATATCAGGAGAGACATTGTTACCAGAGATGAAGTCCTGCTCAGCTGGTTACTCAACTACAAAGGCATACTTAAATTGTGCTTATCCTGATTCCATGTGGGCTCCTGTGGAGAGATTCCTGGGGCTGTGGACATGTGGAACTAATCAATCAGATAAAGCCATCCGCAGTTCTTATAAAACATATTCTGTGCTCAATGTGCTTTTGGCACAAAACTGTTATTTAATATCATACCTGATCCAGGTTACAAATTGGCCAGGCTCTGCCCTCCAATGAAGATGCTATGCTACCTCAGGTGTTCTACACAAGGCTAAACAGTTTTTAACTAACTTCCCTCATTAGGGCAGTTATTAAGGTCTTAGCTTTAACAATGCTATGGAAAACAGAGATTGAGGAATCTGTATTTGCTTGGAAAAAAATCTCAAGGGGGGGAAGGCAGGCACCAATGCCTCATAATGTGCTTCTGGCTAATTAAGATGTTGACTGAGTCTACGTTAATCATGGCCCATCAGACTACGTTTGATTAACATGTAAATTGGTAAATGCTCTTCTGCAATTGCCCTACCACCTGAGTTCTAATTATGGGCCTCAAAACAGAAAATAACTGGACTTCTAATTTAGATTGTTCAGTTGGGGAAATTATTTTCTGGCACACATGAAAGAATTGTGAGATGGAGTGCATATGTATATTGTTTCAAAATACACCTGAATACATTAGACAAACACTATAGATATGCATAAACAATGTAAAAGTTTAAAGATCAAAAGGAGTTAATGTAAGTGGTACATAACAAAACGTAATCATTTTTTCCCTCAGATTATTTTCTCAGAGGCAATGGTCCTATGCTGTTGATGAAGAGAGGTAGGTACATCTAGAAGTCAGTCCAAATCATACAAGACAGAAGTTACTCTAAATTAGGATAGGATAGGCTAGGCTAGGCTAGGATAATAGATGAATTGAAAAGAATTGTTGGGTACAATCTCTTTTAGTCTGAACACATATTAACACAACTTAGAATAACCTTAGGAAAGTAAGTCATATTTAGATGACCTAAGCTATAACGAGCATGCCTGATGTTTCCTATAGACTAGTCCTAGATGTTACCAGCTCAGCATCTTACCAAGGCCATCTGAATTAGTCTAAGGAGACTTCATCTCCCTTTCACTAGGGATTTATACAGAATTTTAATAATTCAGATTAGATCTATCGCTCTCTCTCTTGATTACAAAGCAGCCCAGTGTCCTATCTTCAGCATTCAAAGTAGATGCCTTCAGAAGATAGGATAAATACATTTTTCCCTTTCCTTCCTGCTTTCCTTCTTCCCTCTATTATCATAATTATCAGGAACACTTTAATTTTGGTCCATAGATAACTCAGGTCTTTTTCTTCAAGCGCAGTGATGTAATAAAAAGACATAAAAAATCAGCAGTTATTGAAATTGTGAGTAGCTGGCTGTAGACAAGCTAACTGTGAAGGCAGCATTGTAGCCAGTGATAATCTACTCAACATGAGCAGTGGAACCTGAAGAGTTGCTGAGCTGTCCAGCTAAGATGACGTCCCCATTCAGGGGCCTATACGGAGATGCCTAGCATCATTTCATATACCCTGGCAGAGTATTTTCTCCAGAAAAACAACACGTCCACATGTCCTCTGTCACCTCTCAGTCCCATGTGGATGTTTAAGGTATCTTAATGCATCTGCAATGGCATTAAATGTCTGTGTGTGGACAACTGAATTGAACCATAGTTCTCAGCTGTCATTTGAGCTGATTCACATGTAGGCATTTGCACACAGATGCCCAAGTTTTAGAGTCTATCTGGAACTCAATTCCACTCAAGTTGCATGCTCCCAGCTTTCACTATATCATTCTCTCAGCATCTACTGACATTTCAAAGCCATCTTTTTAGGCAATCTATTGATTTAGACTGCAAAAAAGACTGGAGTACAGAAACAGTCTTAGGAAAAGTAATAGCACCCAGCACAAAGTCTAATATTTGGCCTTGAAACTACAAGAAGCAAAGAAGTCACTAACAGAACTACCAAAAGACAAGTGTTGTCTCTTTGTAGGACACTACACTAGTATGAACAGGATGCATTCATCTCTTCCACAACCTGGAAGAAAACAGGTCAAAAAAGGCAATCAGTCATTGCCTAAATCTGACCCAGTTAAACTCAATAGAAAAAAAACCTGAGAAGTTAAAACTGTGATCCAAGTCCTAACATAAGCTCCATCCTCACCAGCACACCTACTGGGACTACTTTGGAGAGGTGCAGATGCAGTCAAAATTCATTGTTCCTTCATTTGCCACCTGAGAATGCTCCGGAAGCCCTTGGAGTCCCAACATCTCAGTTAACAAAACTTCTACAGCTGCATAAGAGGGACCAGTGCAGAAAAATAGCTTCACACATTTTTCTAATGTAGATGAGTTTTGACTGACAGGTTGACCCTTAGCTTCCTTTATTTAGCACTGAAGTATGATACTGCGGTTCATGGAAGTAAAAATAATCCATCTCTTTTCTGTCTGCACGTAATCCAGAAAACTTCAAAAGCTCTTACAAATCTACATAGATGTCAGCTATTAATGTACTGAGCTTGGACACATTCAGGTATAGTTGGAAGCTAATAGTTCTCTCCCCTTAGGACATCACTGGTGGTCTTTCCCAAATTGTCAGCCAAAAGACCATTAAGATTTCAGTCAAAGTTTTAATTGGATAAGACCACACGTCTCAATAATTTCATTCTGCATCAACTAAGAGACCTTGACAGACAGCATCCTGCCCAGTTTGCCACCCCATGTGGGCTGAATTTTAACTTCTAGTGCACCACAAGTCATTCTCTTAAATGCAAGAAGTTTATCATAGAAATCAATACTACTTTTCTAAAAGACCGAGATTTCTAAGATGAAAGATACCTACTACATCCAACCAGAGGGGACAACATGCTGGTAAACGTTACAGTTTTTCAAAGATGGAGGGATATGGACATACATCATTGAAACACAGCCTGGGAAGATAGTGGGATGCTTGTGAGCTTTGCAAACCTCAGCTATATATTGTGCTTAAATCATCCTGCACATGATCTCCAACTCAGCAGTTCAATTTCTCTCTGTTTACATTGGATTTAAAATCCAAGCAAATCCCAAGCTATGGAACACACTGTGCTTCTAAGGTGTTGGAGGATGTGCATAACAAGCAGATGCATCAGCAATCATGCAGAATTTCATCAAAAGGTTTCAAAAATGGCATAGATCTATTTAGAAACTATAAGGATCACTTAAATATATATGACAAAAATACTCAGCCTGTTCTATATTATATTACTTCATGAGTAAAAATGACTGATTTAGCATCTAACTACTCTCACAGCAATTTTTAAAATAACAAAGATAATTTTGAAGCAATATTCAAAATCTCTTGTTTTGTGTCAAGCGGGAACTGTATTCTCTAATTTCTATCCTATTCCAACAGACGGCACCTCCTGCTGTTTACTGTCTGTAAAATGGCAGCTTCCCATGAGAGCCCAAATGTGTTTTCTTTCAGTTAAGGATAAGAAAAGCAGAACTCTTTTACACTGCATGACTTACAGTGACATTTGCTTCAGGTAGTTATTTCTAGGAAGATGGGCAGCCATGAGCTCTGAGCATAGACTCTGTAAATCCTCTGTGTAGTAATGAAAATAGAGAGTGTATCATTAATATAGAAGATGCATGATGTTAGCATGTATCTTCACAGGTCTGTTCAAACAACTTTTACCGTGATGCAAGCAGGAGTACAAGTAAAAGAATACTAACAAAACTAGCTTGCAAATAATCTGCAGTGTGCCAAATGCATTTTAATCAATTGCCACTAATGTTTATACATACATATATAAATATATATGTATGCATATTTAAGTATGTATGTATATAGTATAGAAAACACACTTCTTTTTTGCTATATGGTCTTTATGTGACATCTGAACTACGAAATGTGAAAAAGCTCTCAAAAAATTCACCAAATTGCAGTACAGCACCAGTATGGCAGCTCCAACCTTACAGTTCCTTTTACAGAATAGTGTATGTGTTTCAAGAAATAATATTACCATTTTCATCTGCCTAAACCTTCTAGTTGTGACAAATAGCTGTTAGCTAATGACTACATGAATATGTTTAGATTGCTTTAATTTTATGAGCAAATGGAAGTTAAGTTTATTTATATGTGTTTCCCTCCACCTTTGGAATGAATTTTGTTCTGCTTTAATTTAATAAAAGACATTTATAGCCAAGATTTATTTCTTTATGTGTAAATGTGATATTGGTGGTGATCTTTCATTTATAATTAGAGGCCTTTTTTCCAACAATAATGGCCATATAAAAGTATATGTATTTCTACTTTACAAAAAATTATAGGATAGCCACTTTTCTGTTTCAGGCAGTTAATTTTAGAGCTCTCACACAACGACTTCAGTGCAGTTACTTTACCATTCACATGTATTGACATAATATCAGTTGTAAGTTCTTTTAAGTTAGATGCCCATTTTTTCTTCAAAATCACATTCAGAACTCATGAAAACCAGGAAAGAAGTAGCAGCAAGTACATCTCTTGATCTCTGTAAACTAAAGGATGCTATCAGAAAGTTTAGATACACTGAGCCAAAGTAATTTCTCCAGAAGAAAGAACTGAGAGCCTTAATGAGTGTATCACCAACCAGGGAACATATCCTGCCTTGTTTGTTTGCAATGAAACCAAGGATGTGAAAATAATAACTGCTGCATGCTGAAGACACTTTACCTTTGTCTACAGAAAACCAGGAGAACCCTAATCTGAAATATCAGTTGGGTGTCATTTGCCAGAACTGACAGTTATTACTAGGAGTAGGGGGGAGTATGTGACAAGACCACACTAAATTAACTTTTATTCTCAAAGGGAGGGATATCTCATAGTTGTGGTGGTATTTCAGAGGTCATGACCATATCTAGCGCTGCAGCATGAAGAAATGAATTATGTTTCCCATGTTTCTAAAACTGCTAATAAGCTGAAGAGGGAAAACATTTTTATCATTCTTCTCAAAATACTGCTCTCAAAAGTCTACCACATTCTTATCTTAAATCAGTGAATTTGTCTATCCATGGACCCCTCTAACAAATCTCATTAGTGGTTGTTTTAATGGAGATTTTTGGTTTTAAGCCAAAAGAGAACCATAGTAACTGTGCACTTCCTAAACCATTTCATTCATGAATGGGAAATGAGTCTTCAAATCTTTACTCACATGAGTAACCACATTGATATCTTTCGGCCTTCCATTATTAAGAACTAGAACTGTGAGTATAAATTTGCAGGATTTGGATGTGGCACCTCATTACTTCATAAGAGTGAAATCTGTAGCTGAAATCAACAGCTAAGCCTATGAGGCATATAAAAGATACACATTCTTTCATGGGGGGTCTGATTGTAATGCATCTCTCAATTTTGTTTCGACATCAACAAATAAGCATATAATTGTAAAGAGATGTGCAGACTATAAGCAGTAATTACAAAGACACATTTTAGATAGACATTCTAACCTCAATAGGAGAGTTGGGAATAGTCCACCAGAAAGAACAGAATAATAGTGAAAAAGGTCAACACTTCTTGAAAAACTAACATACTAAGTCACAGACCAAGTTTTTGGTTCTCTGTCAATCAGTACAAACTGTTGTCAATCATTCCCCCATACCTTGTTTGTGATTTTTGAATGGCCACAAAAGAAACTTTTGTTGGTAATTATGGTCTTTACAATTCCTCTGAGTCACAGCCAGGATTTTCATAGCCTGCCTGTGGAATAGACATGGTATGCCCCAAGCTGCGCTCATGTATGTCCAACCAATTCAAGCTAAAGTTTCCCACGATAATATGAAAGGAAATAAAAGACTCTGACAAACACAAGTCACTATTCTAAAAATAACAAGAAGAGAGGAAAGGGACAGGATAGCCAAGGTCTTCTGGTTTGGGTTTTTTTTCCTCCCAAAGAGGATAAATCTGACAACTCCCCCTTTGGAAGGGTGCAGTTTGACAGGATATGCACACCTGTGCATCTTGAATCTTTTGAAAGAGCATTTATATTCTCTGCCTAACCACATGCTTCCTATTACTCTGATCATGAGCATTCTGCTAGAATTTAGTGCCAAGAATTAATGCTCCTTCATGTATTTAATTCCAGAGTTCCCCTAGGATTTTTCCTTTCCCCAAATATTTCCACCTTCCACAGATACACTTTTGTTTTGTTTTCTTTGGCTATCTGTTCAAGTGACCTATCTTGTCCCTGCTGAAAACACGAATAAAAGATTTGTGAGAGAATGTTCTCACATAAAACCCAGTTTTGGAGTTGATCCAGCAGAGTGACAAAACCGATAACATCAAAGGCAGAACATCTGAAACTGGGATTTAAGCAGAACAGCTTTTTCAACAAATTGCAGCCTCTATAAATTTACCCATTTCTAAACAGCCGAGTCAGTTTATTTGCTTATTTTCCTAGCCTCAGCCAAAAGAAAGACTGAAACAACTTTGGAAAAATAACAGCAAAGTTGTTCAACGGAAACCAGCCCCTCTACTGTAAACAGTGCCTCTCCCCAAACTCTGCAGCTGCACAAAGCCCAGACAATGCAGGGGACCCTGAGCATCATTCACCAACTTCCCTTCCTCACCAAACAGTCACTTCGATAAAGCAATTACAATAGCATTGTTGAACAGTAGAACAAGGGAAAAAAAAAATAACCTTACCAGCTTCTCCTACAGTATATAGCTGAAAGGAAAACAAAACCCCCAGCTGCCGTATCGCATGCAATTGGTCTCCCAGAATGAATTGACTGAAAGAACTATGAAAGGCTAAAGTCTTTCGGCCCCTCTGTTCAGCCTCTCTTCAGCTCCCTCTCTCCGAGCCTCCTCACAAAGCCATTCTCCTACTCCCTAATCCTCACGCAGGAAAAAGCAGCGCACACCAAATGACTTCAGCAGAAGCGATTCTCCCGAGGGGTGGGGGAAGAGATGCTGAGATGCTGCTGCCACTCAGCCTCCCCCCCCACACCACCACACGGCCATCCCCAGGGAGGGGGATCCAAATGAGCTCGCCGGGCACTCAAGCAGCACATCCCAAACACAGACAGCACGTCTGGACAAGGCACGGGAAAGTGCACATCTCCATTCGTCACCCTCTCAGCTGCTAATTTCTGAAACGAGCACACCCCTGGGTACTGGCAAGAGATCCCTGTGTGCATCTCAGTTAGTCCACACTGAAGTAGTTAGCCTTCTCTTTTTTAAATTAGAGACATGAGTTCCTAAAGCTGTTGTTGGGCCTAAGATTTTCCTTTTTAACAAAGAACATGTAAATAAACCTTAAATATTTCAAACAGCAAAATAACAACACAGAAGTTCCCCCAGAAAACTAATAATAAAAAGTATAAGAGAAAAGACCCCAACAGTCATGAAATTAATAATGTTAGGAATCACCAAATTAAAAGCAATACAAAAAAGCCCATTGCTGCCTCCCTGAAATGCTTTTGATAGTTAAAATCAGAACAATTGCATTTATCACAAGGGGAAAAGACCTCTATCTACATTCACAGTTTATGTAAAAAAGAGACAGCATTTTTTTAATATAATTTGTCTTGAAAGCACACCATAGATACTGAGACAACATCCTGTGCATATTCTCTGGTTTTCAAGAAAGCATGAAATCTTTGTTAAAGACATGCTGTTGTCATATTAGTTCCTAATGCCAAGTTTTACCTCTGTGAGATGTGGAAACTCAGAAACAGACAGCTGCCACAAAGTAAATCAAAGACCTAGAAAAGCAGATGGCATAATTTCACATCTTAAATGATGGCTGTGAGCCTTCCAGTAATAATTTATAAGGAGACTTCCTCCTTCTTGTTCCTCTGCTCAGCAGCATGCTGTTTGAGCCTTTCAAACAAAATAAATAGACTTCAAACCACCAGCTTCACACACACTAACACTTACCAATGCTATTTCAACCTGACACAAGCTGACTTTGTTCCTCTGTGACCCTGGACAGAAAACTGAGGTGACAGCTTGATGGATGAGATCTCTTTTTCACAATATGGGTTGTGACTTCATAGCTCTGTCTCTCCATTATTGCTTGGCTGAAGGAGGAGATGGGAGCAGAGGAGGATCTCCCACCATACAGAGCCATTTTAACAGTGAAAATGAACCAAATATGTGCAATAAATGCCTGGAACACCTTTTTCCTACCTCAAAATTGGAAAGCTGGGGGAATCCCTTTCCATTTTTGATGGTCTTGGGGTGTAAGGTGATAAGAAAGAGGTTCCAAGGAGAGGAATTATTCTCAATGGTTTACTCCAAATTGTATTTTAGTTTAAGAAAATTATATCATCAACAGAGAACAAAGGAAGGAAGGAAGGAAGAAGGAAGGAGAAAGGAATTAATTTATGACTAAAGAACATTTGATCTGTGATTTTTTGTGAATTTTTCTCTTAACTATGCTAATTTTATTACTTAACCAGGAATCCTGTACAGTTCTTTACTGGACAAAGGCCTCTCTGCAGTAACCTGAGGTAAACAATTGCAATGTGAAGTTTTTTATTTATTATCTAAAAATCATCGTAAAATATCAGAGGATTTGTACAAATTAAAATCCTTGTCTGCAAATTCAGTATTTGAATGTAGATTATCTGCTAAAATGAGCTCAAAAATCTTTTTACAGGATTAACATGTTTAACATAAAACCTGCCAGATTTCACAGAACTCTTCATGAAGAAATTGCCTTTCCATGAAAAAGTTGACAAAAGAATGATTATGAATGAACTCTCTGAGCTCCACCTTCATAGGCTTGAGCTCATTAACAGACAGCCTAACATGGGAAGTCAGCCTCTTATTTCCTTAAAGAGGCACATGGCTTGCTAATAACTTTATGTCTTTGTTTCTGCTTGTTTGATTGATCAGATGGGTTCATTATGATAAGAGTGGAGGGTGTCAAATCTCTAATTTTACAGGTGGATATTGAGGCCAAATGACCTGGCCTAAGGAAGTCTAGGAAGGAAGCCAAGTCTCTTCTGGTCCACACTAGTGCATCCGATCTCTAGTGATACTCGTGCTTTGAAAGATGACTTATGAAATCAAGGAGTAATCTAACCAGTTCTTATATATTTTGTATTCTCTCTATATCTATATGTATATATATGTATTTTATATACATGTGTATTATTCTTATATATCTCTATAGATTTTATAAATTTTGCATTTGTTATCAAATTATGTTGTTATTGTTTCTAGTTTTGGATTTGATATTCATAGTTCTACCTAAAACTATACAGCAAGTCTCTCCAGTAATCAAACTTTACCATAAATATCTGTAAACCCTATTCATTCTTTCAAAAAATTCTATTGTCTCTCTAAGAGACTCACTTTATTTCAGATGATGGTATTTATGCGCTTTCATATTTATGAATCATTTTCTCTCTGTAGAATTTCTGTGAGGTGATAATACTGAATACTGAATACTCATGATAATACTGAAAAATAATCAAACATACGCCAGAGATTGATTGATCTCCAGAAAAGCAAAATCTGACAGATTTATACACTAGATAACTGCAGTTATCTTGTTGCATCAATTCAACTCCAATTTTTTAGTTATTTTGCTTTCTGTGAACCAATTTAGAATTACACACTTGCTCCAGGTAACCCTACTCAGTTATTCAGGTGAGACTCTAGCATGGTGAAAGTCACGTGGCAGAAATTTCACCCCTTAAAGGGGAGTTTTAAGAAATGTGCTTGTGAACCATTTATATCTCAATTACAGCTTCTAAATTGCCATTGTTTCTTTGTCTCCCTTTAACAACATGAGAGAAGTCCCATTGTAAAGAAGGAAGTATAATAAATGTTTTTGAAACTGTAAGACCTCTTCACAGACCACTTTATATAAAGAAATAACCTCTAAATCACAGAAGTTAATACCATCCAGCATGCAATTAACTGTAATACACACAGATGAGAGAAGCTCTACCTGTCAAAAGAAAGAATGAAGCATGAAAAGTGTAGCCAACCTTGTACTTGGAAGCCAGTTAAAATGAGTTTCCACAGGGGAAGAAAACCTCTTAATATGACATAATACTGAAAACAACAGGCACTAAAAAGTTGGCAGAGCTCATTTTTCTCACTCTTGTAGCAGAATGTAACTTTCAGACTAACTCACGACAAATGCTGAAGGAAGTTTGAGCTTTAGGAAATATCAGCAGGTTTACACACACTGCTCAATAGTTTTTTCCTCTGCTTGCTCACAATTATGTCCCCTTTTATCTGTATTATCTGTCAAAGCCACCTTTTTTTGCATAGTATTTACTCCTTCCTATGTTTCTTGGATTAACAAAAAGCATAGGGCAAGGTCATTTGGATAATGGTCCTGCATTTTTAATAGCAATCGTAAGTGCATTTCAAATAATCTTGTCTACAAGCAGAGTGGTGCAGGCAATTGCACGGGAAAAGACCCCAGCAATACTAAACTTTAAAGGTCACTAAGCTGTTTGAGACTCACTGGTGTGACTGATCAGTGCAATCCACTGCAGTTCTTTGATTTTGTTTGCTTACCTTCTCCTAGAAAGAATATCCCAGTCATTCTTAAAGGCAGTGTAGAAAATAGAGGCAGCATATCTTTATAAACAGAAGCAAATGCAGATTTAAGGGGCACACACATCATCTGACTTTTAAGTATTTGATAAAGAAGTGTAAGTTTCATAAATAGTCAGTAGATGCTCTAGAGAGCAGATATTTTAACCAATCCTTTAACACACTCAAGTAATACTAAAACTTCACCACTCAAAGGTAAGGCTGTTTAATGGTCTATGCTCAGCCAGCCTATAACATATGTATGTTGAATTTCAGGGATATTCTTTAGCTACTTTACAGGATCTATCTTCTGAGAAAGCAGTGTGGCGGCAATTTTGCAAAGTGGAAAAGAAATTACTCGGCAAGAAGGAAGGACATGTAGTAGCAATGAGGGAAGAAAAGAGTAGAAAAACATAGTTGGGTAAAAGGAAAAGAAATAGGAAACTCAGATGACTGGAGAGAGTTACACTAGCAAGAATGTTACTTAAGTCAGTGTTTCACTTTGACAAGGGTTCTAAGAGCATTTCCTTTGGGTTTGAGCTCCATGGGCTCAGTTTAAACCCACTCTCTCTTTGCTTTTGTTTCTGAGTTGGATGAAAGCAAGGATTCAGCAATGCAGCTGGGTTTACATTAGGAGTGTATGTGTGAAACTGAGGATATCTGACTTGGATCTTCAAAGCATGCCAGGAAATGCTGGTGCACACAGCCTGCAGTAGGCTGCCTTTGATAGGCAGCAAAAGTAAATAGCCTGTGGCTTGTAAAAGGTTAGATCTTCAGCCCTCTCCCATCTATAAGCTGTAAGGAGCAAGAAGGACGTTGCTCTCTATAAACTGGGCAGAAAACAGATTCCACCTTTTCAGAATCTTCAGTATACATGGCATGCTGGTCAGAGAAGGACCGGTCAGGGATGAGCCAACACTGTCATTTTGGACAGTGGGGTACTGCTCTTGTGCAGCCAGGAAAAATCCCTATAATCCAACCCATCCTCTGCCACCCTTAGCACCAGCCTAGGGATGAATGGGCAGCCTGGGATCAGGAGGCATCTATCCTATGGACATTCTCTGGAAGTTTCTTAATGGAACAGATATTGTCATCACAATTGTGTTACAGACAGACTGACAGGCACAGGCACACAGACACGGGCATTGAGAAGACAGAAAGGCCTTGGAAAGCTCAACCATCAAGATTTTTATAATGCCTTCAGTGTTTAAAGACAAACATCTGCATAACAAATTCCTAGGCTTGAAGCCTCAGGCTGTTAAGTTCTTCAGAGGAGACACATAGATTTTTCCCTGTAGTTCAGAGGGTTGCCACACAGTTGGAGTTCCAACTTTTGGATATTAATACAGTGAAAATATATATACTATGATTTACATAGTGGTATTCTTGACAATTTTTTTCCAAAACAAAGAAAAAATTAATATGCTTAACTTGAGTGTATTTGGGAAAAGGGAGGAGAAGTAAGGAATAAAGTGGCACACCGACATATGGGATAAATAGCCTACAGGAAACTTCCCTGCAAACTACTGCAAACATAAGCATCATCAATGTCTTACAGTTAATCAGACTACATACAAGAAATCTACTTATATGAACAAGAATTTGTTATACTGAGATGTAATATGAGCACTGTTGCAGATTTACCCCCTCATTAAAGATTCCTCCTAGGAGTTATCATCACATTCGCATGACAAGAAAAAATAACATATGACTTTATCTGGACATTATCCAATAATGTACGCAAGAAAAGTAGTAGAATACTAGGTGTGAGAAATGCCTGAGTTAATGCCATGCTCTGCTCTTGCGGTGAGAAAAATGTGGGATTTTTTTTTTTATTTGTGCAGAATAATGTTAGATAAACCTGTGGCTATCTAGGATAGATTTCAGAGTATACAGGGAGTGTGTAGAGGATTCAGAAAGCAATAACATGGCCCAGAACTGGAGTAACAGGAGGAGAAACTTAGAAAAGCAGCTTTGCCATGCTGGAGAAATGGATCTGCCTAAGTGAGACCCCACTTCTCCATTTGAGGCTGCTGTGAGCTATCACTCCAGGCACTGCAAGCATTATGTGTCTCTGTGGCATCTCAACAAAAATCAGCATCACTGATTTGAGGGCCTCTCCAGCCCCAGTGCCCCAGATCGGACTTGTAAGATGAGGAAGAGGATGGCAGGGCTGACAGTCAAACATCAGAGAAATCTCTGCTTACCACAAAAGGGAAGCTCAAGTTGAATCACCAGGCACAAGTAACCTGGGAAATAATTACTGATCACATAAAAACTTTAAGGCTAGCTTCCTTTAGATCTCATTTATATACATTTAAAAAATGAAATTACCTAAACTTTAATTTAATTCTGGTATTAAGATTTAATAATCAGTTATTTTAAGTCATTCTATTGCTCAGAATTGTTTGACTATTCTCTATTTTTTCCTCTCTAATGATATATTACCCTTCCACAATTATTTCATAGTTTTAAATTCAGTGGATTAATTTTTCTCTCTCTCATATCAGTTTATTAATCTAATTCAATGTAATCAATGTAGTCACAAACATATTTAAATACATTCACACATGGGTTTCCTTCCACTTAATCAACTCCATTAAAACACACATTGTATTTTGAACTGTGTAAATGTTGTGCTAAGGCCAGACCTAACTTGATTGTAATAAATGGACAACAACCAAAATCCTTACTTGTCCAATAACAAGCGTCTGCAACAAAGACAGAGATGCCATGGAAAATGATATGCAGCATCAGCTAAACATGTACTCTTTCCTGCAGCAGCTGTAGTGATGCTGACAGAGATTTCTGTAACCCGGCTATTTTCTAGCGAGGGCTAAATCCCATTTTTGTGCAAGTATGATCCCACACTTACAGTCTGTTGGGAGCAGGGCTTGGTAGTTTCTGCATAGCTGTTTCTGAAACTAGCAGGCTCGACTCCCATGGAAATGCACCTGCCTGAGAAACTGCAGTGAATCAGTCTAATAGGGGAAAGAAAAAAAAAAAAAAGCAGCATTTACACTTGCAAATGCAAACTGGTAGGAAAAGAGCTCCGAACGCCCCTGCCTGCATCGTCCCGTGTAACTTTGAGAGAGGAGAGGCTCCCTCCTATGGTTAAACCGTGTAAAACTGTGAGCACCATCATGAGCATAGATCCTGCAGGCAGAAAGTCACTCGGTAGGTGCACTACCCAGTATATCACCTTAAGAAAGAAAACTATTAAAGAACCCGGTATTACATATGCAATACCTGTAGAAGCTAGGCCAGAAATCTGTATTTTCCTTACACTAAAAATAATATTATAACAATAATATGTAATAACAACATTACTCTTAGTTTTGAAATGAAAGCGTAATGCCAGCCACATTCACCACCCCCCCACGCCCAAGACATTATTTTTAAAGTGTTTTGTTATGCTTTTGTAATACTGTAATAGCTAAAATGGCATGCCAGTCAGAAAAAGGACTCCTTTCTGGAATTAATATTAAAGAAAAATAATGAAGATTCATTGCATAAAATAACCAAAGGCATTTAGCATCGTATCAAATCCATTAGGCATATAAAGTTTACCAAATAAAGTGTAACACCAGAAACAAATAGATTACATAATTTGATCCCTACTTATGACTTATTCCTAGTTTTTATGTTTTCTTTTACTGCACTGTAAAGCAAAGACTCTGAAACTACAAACTTTGAAACAGTGGACTGAAGGGTTCAGAAACAACACAGTGTTACTTATGTAAAAGAAATAGCATTTATATCTTGAGTCCCATAATGCCACTTGCCTAAAGAGTATAGACATGTCAAGAACAGGGAAAAAAATGTTTAAGACAATATTCAGTTCTTCGTTTTTGACTTGAAACAGATTGTGGTTTTTAAATTTCCTTTATTACAATTACAGCAAGTAAACTCTTTCACCAACTCTCTCTGGGCAGCTCAGGTTACATTCAATCCAACCAAACCCAAAATGAGTTGTCAAGAGTTCTTGGTTTCCATTGTTTTTATGGCAACAGTATTTATTATGTAAAAAAAGAAGGAGTCTGCCTGGAGAAGTAATATTATTTCCTCTAAATTAATCATGTGTTTTTTTTCAACTAAAAAAAAAGCACAGTGGCTAAAATTGTTTTCCTTTAACCTATTCCTCATTTTAAGAGGCTCTAATCTTGTTTTTTTCATTTCTTCCATTTCAGTCTCAATACCTGGGAGTACAACAGGATACATGATTGAGTGCAATAAACAACCTCTTGACTGCTAAAATTTCACTGGGGTACACTCAACACCTGCACCAGCACACTTTTCCTTAACGGACTACAGTAAATGTTTATATAACTACCAAGAGGATTTATTAATGGGAACAAAAATTCTAGCAGATAGATCATCCTCTGCAGCAATTAAGAGCTACAAAAGCCATGTAGCCTGACATGTACGGTTTTCTGAAGTATGTTAGATTAGTGAAAAGGGGGATATAAAATCAACTCTGATTATGCGGTATGAAATCCTGTTTGTCCTACATGCCAGCTTTTTGCAGAGAGTTTAGACAATTAAAGGACCAGGCCCCAGGCTGGCATGTGAAGAAAAAGCTTAGGAAAAGCACATGATGGGCATGTAATATCAACTGATTTTTAAACAGTTTTCACAGAATCACAGAGTGATCAGGATTGGAAGGGACCTCTGGAGATCATCCAGTCCAACCCCCCTACTAGAGCAGGATCATCTAGACCAGGTCACACAGGAATGCATTCAGGCGGGTTTTGTATGACTCCAGAAAAGGAGACTCCACAACCTCTCTGGGAAACCTGTTCCAGTGCTCTGGTACCCTCACAGTAAAGAAGTTTTTCCTTACCTTTAAGTTGAACCTCTGGTGTTCTAGTTTGTGACCATAATCTCAGCCTGTCACTATCTCAAAATTGGCCTGTTTGAGAACTGTGGCAGAGCACTGTTAAACCAGTTGGGACACCTGTTAGGACCACTGCAAGTTTTCAATCAAACTTGAACATATCGTTAACAGAATGAATATTCTCCTATAGTAATCACTGGTGAAGCAACAGCTGAAGCAGTGGGTATAGTTCTTGGCTCCCGGTACAAGAGAGACAGGGACATACTGGAGAGAGACCAGTGAAGGACTATGAAGATGATTAAGAGACTAGACCATCTCTCATATGAGGAAGGGCTGAGAGAGCTGGGACTGTTCAACCTGAGGGGGATCTTATTAATACATATAAATACCTGAAGAGAGGGTGCAAAGAAGGTGGAGCTAGGCTCTTCTCAGTGGTGTCCATAGTGAGGGGACCAGAGGCAACGGACTAGTACAAAATGAAGCACAGGACGTTCCCTCTGAACATAAGGAGGGATTTTTTCTGGGTTACTGGGCCTTGGCATAAGTTGCCCAGAGAAGTTGTGGAGTCTCCATCTTTGGAGATACTTAAAAGCTGTCTACACAGTCTGGGCAACTGGCTGTAGGTGTCCCTGCTTGAGCAGGGGGAGTTGGACAACATGACCTCCAGAGGTCCCTTCCAAACTCTACTGTTCTGTGATTCTAAAAGTAAGAAACAAAAAGGTAATAGAAACTGAAACACATAAGAAGCCCTCATGGTTTCATAATTTTATGTAAATTTATTTACACATGAGAGAATATGTTATGAGACTCATCACAACAAGAGTGCAGCCTTAAAGAACATTAAAAAATAAATCAAAAAATCCTTGAGAGGAATGGGCTTTAAAAAGTAATTGCTAGCAGCAGCCAAGGCACCTCATATTTCACATGTAGCCTGTAAAACAATTTTGCATACTATATCCATCCATTTACTCTGCCATTGGTCTCTTAAATTATTTAAAAATGCATTCTTCTTCAAGGCTGCATATAAGCTACAATTTTATTAAAATGAAGAATAAGATAAATACATAAATTTAGTTGATTGCACTAGTCCCCGATACAAAAATATTCACTTATCAACCTCTTCCTCATCTCCTTGACCATTTCCCTGCCTCTCTTCTAAGGTGCTACATCTCTTTTCTCATCTTGATGAGCAAAGAGATTCTCCCAGGTCTCTACATGTGAGTGGAGGTTGAAGAAGTGATGGGAACACTTACAGAGAGTTGTTCTGGGTGACAGTAACTCCAAGAAGTAAGTAGCCTTTATAACCAGAAGTACACTGCACCAGATTTCAAGGCCTTGTGGTCCTTCTTCCATGCCCTGCCTTATTCAAGGGTGTGGAGGACAAACTACTCTAATATTCAGACTGTAAATCTTCTTTGAGTGAAATGTAGTTTGAACCATAAATATCATGCATACCATAACAGTAAGAAGTAACAACATTTTAAGTATAGTACCCTGGAAATGTCGAAGCTTCTATAACACATCTTATTAATTGACTTGTTTTCCACATGATGAGGTAATGTAAACAGCATTGGAAGTGCTTGAAGCACATTATATAAAAATATGCAAAATTTGTTGGTTTTCAGTTGTGTGTCATTTCAACTCACACAGTAACCACTTGGTGGGACTATCTGAAGGACAAGATCTCTCATTCATACAAATAGTTCCACTGAATTCAACAAGATTACTTGTGTGAATCTAGATTAATCACTCAAAACTTTCTTATTCCACAGATTACCTCTATCAAATAATTCAGACATCCTATTTTTTAATGATGATGAACCACAGCAACTTGTATTTTTCCTCTGCACATATGGACTTATTATGCACACACGCACATATATACACATACACATATATGTGCATATACATCACTGAAATTACACACTCTAATTCACAGCAGAATAAGCATCCCTTTATTTTTCTTTTAATTGCCAGAGAAGCTTGACAGCATGCTCCTATTTTTCTCCCCTTGGAGATCTCACAGAGCTTTTAAAACCAGTGAAGTCTTGAATATGCACCCTATTTAAATAAGAATGGAGCTGAATATACTCAGTGCAGTAGCAGTGCCTCCAAAGACAAATGTTTTCTCCTATTACCTTTTCTGTTGCCGAAAGCTGTGCTCTGAGCTTGCACTCTGGCTGGGAGACCACTGAGCCCATTTCAGCTGGGCTGGCAGGGGTCATGCTCCCCAGGGGAGCGGGTCAGCCCCATGGCCTGGGAGCAGGGGGCAGGGGAGCCGGAGGGTGACCCCACACACCATGCATTGTGCTCCGAGGCTGGAAGTCAGCCCTGCTTATGCTGGATCACGCAGCGAAGCAGCCTGACATGTCTGACAGCCAGAGGTCACTTTCCATCGTAGGGATCCTTTCATATGGGCAATCCTTTTTTCTGCATGTTTCTATTGTTTGAATAGTGACTGTGACAACCAGAATGGCTCACAGGCGACATTTTGGAGTACCAATGAAGGCATTTTCAAAGAGCATTGGCAGAAGAGGTATAATCGTAGGCATCTTGCCATTAACACTAAGCCAAATCTCACAGTATGAGATGATGCTTCTTATAAATAACCAGTGTGTGGCAGTGGAAAGGATATTATGGAGAGAGAGAGAGGCGAGGTATTCATACACCATTTTGAAGTTTGCACTCCACCTCTGTTTCTATTGTGTGCTTCCACTGTGACCTTAGGTAATCCTGAGCTCACTATTCTTTCCTTACCTGTCCTTATAATGGAGATATTGTTCCCTCAAAAGATAAGCGTTGTTAGGAAAAAGCCATTAAACTTTATGAGATACCCAGCTATTCTGTGAAGGAGTATCACAAAAAAGCCTTTGAGTCTATAAATAGATCTATATATGAGAGAAGATCACTCTTGAAGGTCTATAGCTCACAGTTATACCTTGAATTTTTTGCTGTTGTTGTTTTCAAATTATTTAAAGAAAATAATCATGAAGCTTCAAGCCTTATTATTGGTATTATTGGTAAGAAATAAATTGGTGGGTAGAGCTGTTTGCAGTCTTTAGAATTATTTAGCATTTTTATTGTCTCGCCAGGGAAGTTAATAGTATCTTTCAGAAATTATTTATACTAGCCAAGGAAAGTATCAAAAAAGATGTTCTGTGAAAAGTTCAGCAGGAAAAGGAACACTGCAATGAAGGAGTAGAAATAACCATAACTCAGAAAAGAGATTTATAGTATGTAGAAATTATCTATTCATTTTACCTATACAGAACCTTATTTTTAGAGGATTCACTTACAACTTAATAAGACATTCAACAAATTGTACTGTCTGCAGTAAGAGAGAAAGGTGATGTGCTGCACACCCAAGAGCTGTACTGACAGAGTAAACCTGTGACCTCCAACCCTTCGCAATATGCCTGGTGTCCAAGAGCCATATATCCCAGTACAGTTCCTCCAGATAGACTAGCCCGGTACTGGACAGCTTCTTGACAAACATCACACACCCTTTGTATACTACAAATAAAAGCCTAGGAGGAGTGAACAGACACACGCTCTAAGCACATGCCTGGGAGTCAACAGATAAAATCGCAGCTATGGGAAAATCAGCTAAAAGCCTTATTATTGCAATGGGGACAGCATCATATTGTGGGCCTAAGTGGGCATATATTGCGTACACCAGAGCTGCTCCTACACACGTGGCCATCTTGAAGCAGCATTAGATAGTTTGGTTGCAGCAGCCCTAGTGTTCAATCACTACACTGTGGGGCAGATAGTTACCTGGTGTATGAGTACGCTGCTATTTCTCATTGCTACGCCAATTAGCTCTAGACCTTCTTGGTGTTCAAACCCCAACTTACACCCAAATTTGGTGGCGGGGGAAGTAGACTGCTCTTTCCCTTTCTTCCCCTTTCCCATCCTCCCTTAAGAGCCAACACTTCTATGGCCATAGAGTATGTGTTAGTGTAAAATTTTCAGTGAGTAGACCTTTTAAATTATACAATGCAGCAGGGATTTGCTATAAAAGCAGTAGGACTGTAAATCATTAGATCCTTAATCTTAGGCTGTGAAAGACAGTCATCTACTAAGCTGGTATTGTGCCTAGAATAATGTGCTTTTCAAGTACAATGTAATATAAAAATAATAGTGTATAATACATTATAAAACTATGAATAATAAAATGAAGCAGTAAAATTAGAGCCAAAATTGACATTTAGGTGGGTAATACAAAGAGGTAGATGTGCATGTACATCCTCCCCTTTTGCAAAAAAAGCACTGTGAGAACAGACATGTACCTATTGCTCTTATTAGATTTGTGTCACTGACAGTAACTGCAAAGAAAAAAAGGGCAGTAAATCCAATCCATACTCTCAGCATATATATCAAGTACTACTATATGAGGCATGGATGATGTGGGGTGGTGAGAGGGAAATCAGTGTGCAATGCCCCCTTTTCCCAAAGCCTTGGCAGTCACTCAAACGGAAAAAAACAGTTACCCTTTGTAACCAGGACAGATCCTCTGTGTGCAAATAGTGGCTCTGGTACATAGAAATGGTCAGGAATTTGGGACATTAAATGCTTCTCATCAGGAAATCGTAGTTCCAAAAAATTTATGCAGAAAGATAAACATTTCATTAAGATATCCAGCCTGAAGTTTTGAATCTGATTCTCCTCATCTGAAGAGACTGTCATAAGAACAAGCTATTTTGGGGTGGATCTTGGGTTTTTTTGCCCTTCTGGGGAACATTCTTAAAATAATCTCCCTTTTTCTTTTTTAATCCTTGACAGTTTTAATGGGATGGGAAAATTGTTTCCTGTCCAGCTCTCAGAGTGAGTGGTTGGCAAACAGTAAGGCACAGAATGCAAACAGCTGGATTCAATCACTGCACTTAGTAGAACCATGGAATGTGGTTGTGGATGCACCAGATACTTTAAGCACCAGTAAAAAGAATTCTTCCATACTTCAGGATAGACATCTGGCACTAACAGAGTTACAAGACTACCAGGGAACATGGCACATCACACACCCAATTAACAGACAGATGAATTAATCACACTGTAATTAACATAGATGCGTAATGATCTGTGCTTCAGTCTCTTTAGGGATAAATATTCAGATACAAGAAGACACAGCAGATCCCTGAACTGTCCTACTGAGGTACAGGTACTTGAAAAAAAAAATAAAACCAAAGGCACTGTCACACCTCTCTGAAAATACAACTATGTGTTTCTACAGTAAAGCTATTTTTAGGAGGAGCATTACCTAACACTTTTCACTAGCAGCACAGTTCAGGGGAAAATCAATACATGTAAAAGAAAACACATCTTCTAAAGAAAGACATACAGATTCAACCTCAAAAGAAAAGAATGTATCCTCCAGTCATCTTGCCTTCTAAAATCCATTACTTTAAGTATAATTTATATACATGCCACCACTTTACTGAAGTTAATGGTTAGGATAAGCGTTTTCACGTAATTGTGTGAAACAATATTTTCAGTCATATTTTATTATTTTTTCCCTGATGGAGTTAGCAGACACAAGATTCCAGTTTGAATGAAAAATCAAGGAGTGAATGAAACTTAAAAAATAAACATATAACAAATCTTTGCAATTGTCAGCTTTGCTAAGTCACACACACATAAATTGATTTTTTATAGACATGGGAAAAGTTACAGTAGCCAAAGGGTTTTTGTAAGATTACTTAAATAAGGTGCTTTATACAATCATTTAGGATCCAACAAAAATATGTACTTTAAAATAAAAAATCCATAAAGAACTGCTTTTTCATGTAGGTTTGTAGCTTACAAATAAAGCAAGTGATTGGTCTAGATTATGTTCAATAGTTGCTTCTAACCTGACTTGTCCTATGATCCTATGAACTGATTTCTCTAAGTTTAAAGCCTCTGAAAAGAATAAACTAGTAATTTGACTACTGGGGTTATATGTAATAATAATAATAAAAAAGCAGAGTCATTTCAGCAGCACCAAAATGTAACACTGGCCCTACAGTAGTTTTAAATGCTGCAGCTCCCAGATAACTGGGTGAACCTCCCAAGCAGCAGGAGCTTGATGTGCCCATGGTGAGCTCCACAGGGATCATTACCACAAACTCTTCACAACCACCTCTTCTGCCACAGGGAAAGGTCACAAAGTGATCTCAGTTTTTACAAAAAAATAGTATAATTGGAGCAGGGGTAGAAACCCATTAGTAAACTGTTGATCAGGATACAATACTGCAAGTCTGAAGGACCCAAAATGACTTGCGGAACAGATTTCTTAATGTAAGCAAGATTTTTTTATGATTGGACTACAAAGGTCCACTTAAAAGGTCCACTTAAAAGGTGGAAAATTATTTTATTCATTTATATTCTTAGACATTAATCTAACAGTAAACACAAAATCTTTCAATTGAATGAGAAAGGCTTTATAATTATGAAATAATGGTTTCCTGTTTAAATAATCCAAGTCTATATGAAGGAGTTTAATGAAAACTGAAGCGAAGATGCAGTAGCTTTTTGCCTACAAGTGTTATACTCGAAAGCTTTCTGAAAAAGCTTTCCTGTACATGGCACTGAAGAAGCAGGAAAGTGACGTTTCAGCCAGTGAGGTTTCTTCCAGCTTCTTTATATGAGCTTATCTTCTCAGAGTTTCTCTTCTACATTCAGTTAAAATGTAAGGTATGATGAAAAACAAAGAATTACAAATTGTTAACAGAATAGTATCAGTCCTTGTTTGATCCTTCTGTGTGTGTAATAAAACAACATGATGCTATAATTGCAGCAGGTTTTGTTAAACTAAACAAAAGTTGAATAAAACATAAACAGGACAAGCAGGCAGAGAGACTATTGAACTGCTGTCCTGCACAATTTACATTCTTCTCAAATCCCTATTGCAGGTCCTGTGCTTTGTATCTATACCTTACACAAAACATATTTTGTTTTTCTGCTCCTTTGTCCCTCCTTTTGCAAGATAAAGACAATAAGAAAAACAAGCAAAAAAAGTGAGAGTTAGGGGGATGCATTAGGGATATGCTGGAGATTTGGGGATACAGAATGATCTTTCTGGCAAATTTGCTCATAAAGGGTGAAAGGTGCAGTTCAAATTAATTATGGAGGTCATTTCATCACAAGCACATTTGGTGTATTTTCCACATCTCATATGAATCTACCATATATTATTTAAGAGGAATTTTTTTTATCACATTTATTTGTGCATGGTAACAAATTACATCTGATGTTTTGCATTCAACTCCTTACTTTAAACAACACTTTGGTGTGACTTTAGAGGACACACCTGCATCACAGAGAATAATTAACTAATTCACTGCTCTCCAGAGAATGAGATGCTAAAAGTATGTGCATGCTACACTGCCCTGGATGTGAAGTCTGCAGGTCCTCCCACTCTCTTAATTACTGGAGAGTACCTGCCTAAAGCAGTAAGCACACTACAGAAAGAGCTCTGATTATACACTCAATTCTAATGACTTAAAAACATGCTGAACTCTCTTTTAAAATTGCCAGTCAGAATAGAAGCACCATTTTGCTGAATCTTACGAAATATATGTGGAAACCAAAGTCCTCGCACCCCACTGTAATGTCACTCACATAAATTACAGTTAAAAACATGAAAAATAGGATAGGAAAAATGAAGAGGAGTATAATGTTTCTAAACAGATTAAGGGATTAAGATGTCTTTATTTCTACAAAGTGTCAATGACCTCCCTCTACCTCCAAAACACTAGCCATCTTTCATTTACTTCCTGGGAGTTGGGAGAACAGTGATTCTGTACTTAAATTTTCTAACATATTATTTCAAATTTACTGTTTAGTGGCTGCATTACAAACACTAAGCATCTGTATCTCCACCCCATTCACTTATGCAGGTACTCAAATGTATTTATGTATGAAAAACTGCAGCCCTTCAAAATTCACATTTCAAGGCAAGCTTTTGGCATACAACTGTAAATGACCCAACAGAAATGCAAGGAAAAATATGTTTTACATAATAGAACCTCAGAAAAGCAGGACTATATCTCTGATCATGAAATTCAAAGGAGATACTTGGCAGTCTTGCCTATTCTATTCCGTAGTTTGCTGACACTGTATAGACTGCTGCACTCGTCAGATCAGCATTCAATAGGCACTGAGAAGAGACATAGCAGAACAGCAAAGCGCTATTATTACTGCTCCAATTTTACAGCAAAATGCAGGTATTTAAGGAGCAGGCACTCCAAAAAAGAACAAGCAAGATCTGAAAACAGTGCTTAAACACAAAATTGGGGGACATCTGCATATTTCTTAGACCCCTCCTGAGTACTTCAGTGCTTAACTGCAAAGGAAAATTCTCAACTCCTTTAATTCCTAAGTATCCTTCCACAGATGAACTATACACAGGGAACAGACTCTGAAAATGCATCTGAAGATTTTGGGAGTATTTATGAATTACAAATATTTCATGTAGCTTAGAACTTTAGGAACTTCAACAGAAAAACATCCGTTAGTATCTAGAAAGGTGATAGTATTGAAGCACTTTCCTCCTAGTGTTTCATCAAGAGAGGTGGAAGACATACCTTGACTAAGACAACTAATAGCCTAGAAGTAGTTCCTCCTAAAAAAAAAAAAAACAAACCAGGAAAAAAAAAGAAAAAAGAACAAAACCAAAACCAAACCAAAACCCCAAAAAAGCAAACAAACAAAAAAAAGCCAAAACAAAACAAAAATATTGATGGCCTGCTTGACCTATTGATCTTTCTTTCACAGCTTTCATTGCTTACACGAGCAATGACTCATTACAAATCTACCTGGTAGTTGGTATCTGAAGGACCTCTTGTCATGCTCAGATATCTCCACATCTTTTAAAAATGCACATATTTATTACTGTGAAAATGAAACAGGGGATCGGAAGCATCCTGGGCAGACAATGGTGACATATAACTGTAGTCATTGTTAAAAAAAATTAAATACAAAGAAAGTTAAAATACTGTCCCTTAATGTTCAAAGATTGTTCATCTGAGACTTTGTTCTGAAGTATCATATAACACCATGCAAACCAAACCAAAATTAAATTAATAGTCAGGGATACAAGCCAGGACAAAATTGGAATTTCTGAGAAGGAAAAAGTCTGTGGTCAAGGCACATGATTTGCAGCCGGGAAAATTTGGCTTTTATTCCCAGAACTACCACAGACTGCTCTCCTCTCTCAAAAATGTCTTTCCAAGGCTGTAAATTCAGAAAAAAATGAGGAGAAAAAGATGATTAAAAAATAAAAGGGTTATGTTAATCTAAATTCTTTGGTACTCCAAATACCATTGCGGATACTTGATTAAAGTCATTCCCTGGCAGTCATAGCTTTCTGTGTCACTGTCACCTAATGCATGACACCTCAACTTGCTGGCTTTGTGCCACAAGCCTCTATACATCTAGCAGACACCCGAAAAACACAGACTGTGTAAATATGCAGAAAAAGACATGGATAAAAAGCTAGGAATGGCAGTAGGTACTTGAAATTGTATGTAAAATTGTTTCCCATTGTCACTAAGGTTGGACGTAATCTGATTTTACACAACTGTGCAGTAAATCAGGCACAGCAGTGACTTCAGCCTTTCTGCTACAACCCCAGGCATGAGACTAGCTACTGTGAGAAAGACTGCTCTCCAATTTTCACCAAAAAAACCTGTTTCAGCCTTGTTTTTTCCAAATTAAATCTTTTGTTAAACTAACACATTTTAGCAAGTTATAGTTTCACCAGTAGACATTTACTACCAAAAATACTTCCCTTTGAAAAAGCCCAAGCTGCCAACAGGTATGAGGTGAGAGCTGAACACCTGGAGAGTCAAGGCTATCTGAAAATGAAATTCGTTTTACATGTTTAAGTACCAAATGTGTTCACACATGCTTGTATGAATCAGCATCTTGCAGAGAAAATATAAAATGTTTAGTGCCAAATGTGATGTCAAGCCCTCAGTGTGAAAAATAAATCTTCTAAAGCTTTCACTCATCTGCTAGATGACCTCTCATTCACTCAGTCTTAGAAAATCCTTCAGATTTTCAAAACTGTGCTGGAAGTTATTAACTTTCATTTCTTGAGCCTTTAAAAACTAAGCTTTGCTAAGATTCTAATGGAATAATTTACAGTTATGATAAATAGTTTCTTCCTTTAATCTACAGAATTTCCTTTCTCTTTTTTTGGCTGAGATGAGAGTTTGGAAGCTATGTTCTTTTCAGTATTTCCACCATGCACCAGTAATAGTTGCCAAAGAGAGAAACACAAAGACAGAGAATGCTGCTCCTCTCCAGCTCCCCAGCTGTCAGGACAATAAATTTAGGATTACAGGGGTAAGCACTGTACCTCTTATTCAAGAGCCAGTCGCTTTTGTAACCACTTCAGAAAAAAGTTCTGCAAAGGAATGCATTCAACAGCATTTATGAGCTTGGGTTTCATGGAAATTAATTAATAAATATTCTTCATTTTAGAGATCAAACAATTGCAGTGAAAATGCCAGTCCTGTCTGTACTAAAGTGAAATAAGTACAAGTAATCCTTCACTTTCAGGACTATACTTCAATGGGCTGTTCAGCTTCATTGTAAGGCCAGTGCACAGATACAGCGAAACACCACTTGTCAGAAGATAAACAGGAAGGGTCTGTGATGTTTTAGTTTAATAAGCTTTGAAAATAAGTTAGAATAAACATCTTTTGTGGTGAGTTAAAGAGATGCCAGCTGGGCAAGATTCCTTTGGCCAAGATAAAACAATCAAAAGTAAAAATTTCCTCAGAAAAAGGCATAAATATCTGCAGATATAACACTACGCTCAGTGAGAAGAAAAAAGCTGCTGCAGCTTTTCCAGTGTTGTCTTCTGTCACATGGACTGTTCTTATTCGGAGTGTGCGCTGCTCTGAAATGATCTAATTAAAGCAAGAATAATAACAATCCCATAAAACTCTCAAGGAAAGGGTTGGGAGAAAAGAAAGGAAAATATTTTATTCTCTGTAAAAGTCTCGAATAACTACAAATTAAATATTTGTGCCACTGAAACAGTCATGAGTGACCAGAGCATCACGTAGGTTGAAGCCTGTGGTTCTTATGCTACAAAGAACCAGGCTTACGGAAACATGAAAAAGGTAAGTTCACAATCAGATCATCATTTCACTTTAAATCAAGTGAGGGGGAATGTATATCTAGCACAAATGATACTGATTTACGAGCATTATTGTGACTGTGCACATTTATCTGAAAACTGGAAGCCATGTGACACCTTGCACTGAAAAAAGTATTCCTCAAATTTTACTTTTTCTTCAAAAAAACTGAGAAAAAAACACCACCTGAGTGCAACTACATGTAATTCCCAAACATATTCACTAAACCATTTCTGCTGATCTCCTCTGATTGTTAGCAGTAAGCTGATAACTGATACTAATGAATTCAAATTATATTCTTGTATTTTTGTAACCAACTTTGCGCTTGGCTATTGTTCAGGCACTATGTTGGATGCCCATATTTCTGAAAATCTTTTCCAGTCTGAATACTTCCTTTTCAGAAACCAACTGCAGCTCCCAGACCTAGCTCCCAAATCTATGGCCTCTTAATGCTCACAATTTCAAAGGTTTAAACACAGTTTAAAGAAGAGCTTTTCCTCCCTACTCCCTGGATCATTCTCCAGAAATGTTTTCTTTATACCATTAGTTAATAAATCGTTCTTAAGAATATTTGGAGAAAATATTCATAACAAAGCATGCATAAAGAATAGAAACAGTTTCTCTTTAGCCACATTTCTGAAAAATTTAAGGCTGACTGCAGAAAGCTGGATTTCAGCTCTATGCAAATCTACAGAAAGCACGCAGGGCTGAGCAGTTTAAAGCAAACATGCAGAAGTAGTTTGACCAGCCATGCAAGGTGGTCTTATTTTTTATCAGCTGCTCACTATAGCAACATAAAAGCAAGCAGCATCACTGCCTAAAAGTTGGAGCTTTTTTCCCTTTCTATATGCTTTTTACTATCTTCTAAAAAAAATAAAATATAGAAATATTTTTCCTGTTTTGAAATGCCTGATGCCTTCCCAGCTGTAATCACAGAGTGATACAATATTCAGTGTTTCCGTTCACCAACTATGCCAAACAGAAGCACTACAGTTTTTAGCCACTGCTACAAATCAGTTGGATGGACATTTTTGGTGCTTCGTAATGCAGATGCAAAGGAAAATAATTATGTTTTATTTTATCTTAAATTCTTTCATGACAAGAAGTGTTGCTCCTATATCCCTGGTAGAATTTCAGATGGCAGCTTCATAGCAAGACCCAGCTTTCTCTCAGTGACAGGAACAAGAGTTTTATCATTCATTTTTCTGGAATCAGAAATAAGACCAGGAATTGTGCAAAACCAGACAGGGTTGTAAGACATCTTATCTGTCAAGTTTTGATGTCTGGATTACAGGCCTCAGCTTAGCTGAAATCCTAGTGACTTGGGGGACATGTGTGTCAACTAAATGTTTCTCATTTAGTATTGCTTTCTATTCCAAAGTACACAACAAACTGTCACAGATGTTAAAAATTTTGAAAATTTCATGCACTCCATGTTCATCTGATTTCTTTCTTGTGGAAGACCCTAGACATATTATTTAGTATTTTTGGTTTTGCTCTGCAGAAAATACAGACATAAAACGACAAGAAGATTTTTTTAAACATCTGTACATCTCCTGAGGCTTTACATGTTATTTACTGATGTCCCGAGCCAATAGCTTTGTTTTCTTATAGCAAATTAAACACCAGTGGCTATTCAATCAAAGAATTGTCTCTTGTAATTATTTTCCTTTTTTTTTTTTTCTTCTGTTGTTTGAAATCTGTAAGTTTAGCTGCTTTAGTTAAACTGGAATGCTATTGCAAATGGACAGGATACAATTTTAGTCCTGAGGCCTGCTCCAGATCATGATGAAATAACTGGAAATCTTAAAAGAAAGTTCAATGGCAGCTGGATAGAGCCTGTGATACATGTGCTAATGGCTTTCTTTAAGTAGTGCCAAGGACAATTAATCATACATTTCAAATTTGGTTATTTTTAGATTATTCATAACCTTGCATTATTTTGAAAGCATATACACACACTAAGATATGGTAACAAACCAGAGAAATTATAGTTCAATAGTAAAGGCACGTGTTTTGGATCAGTTCCTCCCTTTACCACAGACTGTCAGTGTGGCATTAGGCAGCTTGCTTTATTCCAGTGTCAGTCTATACCTCCTGCAAATAAAAGGCGGGGGGGGCATCATTTCAATGGACTTGATACAGCAATCAAAACATCCAAGGATGTGTCCAACCTTGCTGATACTATTACAGTATTCATGTGGTCTTCTGTGCATTAAAAAAGCAAAAGCCTCAAGATAAGTATATATGCAGAAAAGGAAAATACAGAACTTAATTTTCAGTAACACACTGTGCTGTAGTAACCTCCAAGCATCCATTGGAACAATGGAAATTATCAATATGAATAATTCAGGAAAAACTTTAAATTTCATCCATCTTTATATATTAATGTATGCTTAATAGTTGGAACCTACTACTGACAGCTATATAAATTGCTAGCAAGACGTACAACCAGAAACTGAAATAAAGGGAAACGGCAGACAAATGCACTGAAGGAAAGAGGTGTGGTACAACAGTTACTGTCATTGAAACCATTTGTGAAATATCAGCCTTTTAGTAGTGTGAGAAGAATAAGAGTGTCAGTAGCAGCAAATGAAACTCAGTTTGGTTGAATTCTGCATTATTCCATTTGAAGAAAAAGGTACAGACTTTCAGGTGGGGAACTTTGCCACTGGGCAATGATAGACCTGTAAGACTAATTTTTCAGTTATCTTGCTCTAAATAGTTATGCATAAGTGCAGCTGATCCTCCATAAAAATATGTGAAAAGTGTAGCAAGAAATCCTTGGCCCAGCAGCAATTCCACAATCTCCCAGAAAGCAAAGAGGCTGAACTGCAAAAGCTGTTCAATAATCAGACATAAGGAGAGAGAAGGCAAAGCAGAATGTCTTTCTGTTATCCTGTAGTCAATAAGCAGTATAAGCAATTTTCTTTGAAACTGAAGTGGAATTTACAGTAGCATAAGCCTTCCCTTGTGAGTCCAGCCCTAAATCCACTAAAACATCATTGCAGTTTAGCCCTATTGGCATTTTCAGTTGAGGAGCCAACCGCTAAAGTACTTACCGAGCTGAGGTTTTCTCAAAGGAAAGAATTTTAAACTGAAAGATGTTTCAAGTTTGGAGAAAAATGAGAAGCACTTAATTTGCCTACTTAGAAGTACTTCTGGAACTGCACAAACAGGAATTCCCCAGAGAGCTAGCCTGTAACTACTTAGATGTCCCAAGTATGTCTGGGGCCTCTGCCCCTCCAAGAACTGCGCAGATAATCCCAAACTTATATCTATCCTTCCTGTTACCATTTGTGAAGTCAGATTTATGAGATTTGGAGCTGGTCTGAGTATTTTTTTGTATATTTTTATGCTATCCTAGCTCACAATTGTCACTATCAAGTGCATTTTTTCCTATGGGACTTTTTAAACAAGATAGACAACAGAGCTTGTAATATTTATAAACAATTTTGTTAAAAATTACTACATGCATAGTGTACTTTTTCAACTAGAAACACGCTTACATATATCAGCTAAAAATATTTTTTCATTGTGGAGTTTTTTTACATATTTACAAGCCTCATTAGCTTTCTGCTTTCTCTACCTCTGGCCACCGCTTTCAGTCCATCTGCAAATTTCTCCTTTCAATGACTTGTCAGTGCCTGCCCACTTGTTCAAAAATTAGCAGAACAGGCTCCTAGGTCAACAACTAACAATGGTAACTTCTGTTTTCTGCAATTCCTGACCCTATCTTGCATTCCTAAAATACAATGGGGATTTTAGATACTCAAATCTTCTTACTTGCACAAAGCAGAATAAAAAAGCAACATGCTGTCAGCACGTTTTTCTCTCTGTTTGAGCATAGAGATTCAATCACGAAATTCCCCAAAGTGATGACCTGAAAAACACGAGTTCCCTTTTTTTTGTTTCTTGCTTACAGGTTACTTTAATGAAGCAGAAATGTTGTTTGTGCTAACATATTAATTTTCAGGTTAAGAGGAAGCAGGGTTTTCTTGGAAGATTGTGGTGTTTTGTCAGCAATTTAAAAGCTGGTTACTGAGGATGATTTCTCAGGGATTACGTTTTGTCCCCTCCGTGCCACTCCATGCAGGCAGCCATACACGTTAAGCCCAGCGCTGTGCATGTCCCTGCAGCTGCCCAGGCAGGGAAGGGGTCCTTGTGCCAAAGCCCCCTGAGAGTTGCACAGGCAGGCGGAGGCAGCAGCCTCTCAGCCCTTTGCCAGCACAGAGCAGCAGAGGTCCCTCTCCTCAAAATCCTGGTAGAAATTAATCCCCTTGGAGGACTGCATCTTTCTGCCAAGCTTGGTTGATGCAGGCCATCAGGTTTAGAAGCTATTGCAGGGAAAATGGCAAAGAGCACAATCAGGCACACAGTGTTTAATGAGGAAACCAGGCTAAAACCACCTTCTGATCTTCCCAACAATGAAAGGAGAGAAACAGGAAATTATGGAAGGCCAAGCCCTTGCCCTGGCTTTGGCAAGCACAGAGCCCCAAGTCCTCTTTTTCACAAGCAACTGGTGAAGCACAAGGAATACTCATGGCTCAGGTGAGTCAGGAGTAAATCCCAACAGAGGCGATGGCTCTCTGGTACTTCATGACCTGCTCAGAAACTTCAGCTACTGCAGCAGTACCAATAAGGCAAAACTCCTCTTCCCATCATTCTGCTTTTTGCCAGATAATGAGAAAAACATAAAAAGAGCTCCCAACTGAAAGGAGAACACTGACATGGTAACGGAGCAGACAGGTACTGCACATTCCTGAGCATCTCTCACTTAATTTTGGTGCTAAATGGGATGCATTCAGTAGGAATCTTCTTCCTTTGAAAACATTACTGTGACTGATGACAACGCTGGAGCAGATAAACATTGCAAAATGCTGTCAGGGGAAATGTAGGGGATACATATTAACTTTGATGTAAGCCTTTTATGGCATACATAAAAATAAATGATCTTATAAGTTAATACCAATCACTGAGCACATATACGTGAAATCACAAGAGCCATCAGTGAGTTATAGATTAGCATCTGAGTAACAGGACCCGTGCGCTACAGCTTTGGATAAATCATATTTACATAATCCAGCCGTGCTTCTCTGCACATATCTCTGCAAAGCATCATTTCATTATCAAGACTGTTTCTCCCTGTGAAATGTAAATCTTGCTGTAGGGGCCTGCTGAGATGCAGGGCTGAGTGCAATGTGACTCCACCATGCTAATTAACAAACAGGCAGGCTCAATCTCAAAGTGAATGTCGATCCTTGTGATTAGAAAAATTGCTGCACTGGCATTTTCTTTACTACCTAAAGAAAGCAACTTCAGAGTCATTCTTTTCTTTAAATGTCAAAACTATAGCACATTCTCTGGGCCTCAATTTTGTCTCCCTTCTTATTTGCCCCATCATTATCCTGATGGCCTCATTTTCTCCTTTTTAAAAGAAAAATATTATAGGGTAACATTATAGTAGGTGTATATCTACATAGGTATAATAGGTGTATAACATTACTAAGGTGTATAATTTAATACAACATTACTTGAAAATAATTAAGTATAAGACAAACAAAGACATTAAGACATAAGAGACTAGAAAGAAATATTTCAAAAAAAGCAGGCTTGGGAAGGGGAAGGAGAATCGAATAAACTAGAGCTCTCTCTAACTCATGGAAAAGACATGGCCTAGCACATAAAGTAAACTGCTATTATTATCCATCCCATGAGTGATTTAGAAGGATAATTTTCTTGCAGTTCAAAAAATGGAAGCACATAATTTTGAAACCAACAGCGTGCTTTTTTTCTCACTGTCTGAAAGCATTTTCCACAAAAATTTTGTTACCAAACCTTTCACACAAAGCAGCCGCAACCTAAGATGCTTTCTCTTTCGCTTCCCAGGACAAAGAGAACCAAGGCCAGTACAATCTCTGTCATCCCTGTAGGTAGCTATGCTAGGACCCACTGCCTTCAATTCCCCTCCTAAGTTCTTTCCATACCAGTCCTATCACTACATTTGTGGCAGGATCCCCATTTCCATGAAGTTCCTATAGGTACATTGACTCAAGCACAAGAGCCATTGCTTAGCAATGGTGTAAATTACTTCAGGTAAATGGAAAAAAGCTACAGGTAAAACCAAATGCTACTTAGGATTAAAGACACTAGTTCTCTTCCCCACACATTTAGAGATTTACAGTGGAAAGCAAGCCAGGCACATAGGCGTGGAGGGAGGCGCTGTGTGCTCCCTTGGCCTGCATGACTGGGGGCTGAGAACCACAAGTTGGACCTTAAAGTACAGCCTTCAAAAGTACCTTGAAGTAATTATTTAAATATTTTCTATAATCAGGAATGGATGACCATCTTACAGGATGTGCCTTTGGTTCAGTGCCTTGTATAAAGACACTTTAAGACTGACTCACATAGATATTAATTCTAAGTATAGTACCAAATAGTGAGTTTGTTCCTCCTGAAGATTTGCTCTGTTCTTGTTTTACA
Source organism: Mesitornis unicolor (assembly GCF_000695765.1). NCBI lineage: Eukaryota > Metazoa > Chordata > Aves > Mesitornithiformes > Mesitornithidae > Mesitornis > Mesitornis unicolor. The sequence goes on along the minus strand of NW_010163111.1, from coordinate 9,707 downwards.
GCCAAATTATTCATCATACATAGTTTGTAAGTTTTATACCAAAATGGGAAACTCAAAGCAAGATAGGATAATTTTTACTGATCAGGTATCAGATTTTAAGACTTCAGACCAGACTAGCATTTGCATGCTTCCTTGTTAAGTGAATAGAAGTAGAAAACAAATCTTTGCACAAGCTTCTCTCCAAAACTCTTGTGCTAGATTTCCCCTTCCACACTGAAATTTGCCCCCACTTTAACCTCAAATAATCCCACTTTCTTATCTTTCTTCACTGTTTATGAATATCAGTTTTCTTCTGCCATGAAACTTTTATTTACTCAAATCACTCCCTAAACTGTGCTTCACCTGACAGACTTTTCAGGGATGGTCTCTGAATCTTGCTCTTAAAAGGCTCACATTGGGTAACATTGCATTCACTGCATAAGGATCTATATCTTCTCAAGTTTTTGCCTCTGAGGAATGAAAAGAGCTCAGCAGATGAGCTCTTATTTCATATTCAATGATAAAATTGGTTACACATACAGAAAAAAAAATTGGTTATAACATGCTAGATGAAGTAGCAGCAGCTCTAATTAGAGGAGTGATGATTCACTCAAAATCTACTTGACAAATAGCTACCAGAAAGAGAAACTTTCTAAATATGATGATGTTCATGATAGTGTCAGGATAGTTTCCATTTCAGTTCTTGGCTTGGAAGAAACAGCCAGCCAGAAATAAGTTTGTTCTTGAAGTAAACATACTTCCTTCCCCTCTACTCCCAAAGCATTAAGATGATATCCAGTTCATGGGCAAAAGAAATAAGCACTTTCCTTCTATTCTAATTAACTGGTATTGCCATGTCTTGAAGACTCCTCTTGTCAAAACATGTGTAACTCGTAGCAGTTTGCCATTAGTAATGATATTAACAATGACCTGTCAAATTAACTAAAAACAAGTGAGGATTGCTTGTGATACAGACAGAAAGCCTGATGGGGATGTCAAAACTAACAGCATAGTTTCAACTCTGGTGGTCTTCTAGGATTGTATACGACATACTTTGAAAGGTCAGAAATAGTTAATCAGCTTAACATAGAAGAGTCGACCAGAACTGTCACTTCAGAAAGATTTCTAAACATTATATATACGCCTTGGTTTAAAATAAAATAAAATAAAATAAAATAAAATAAAAAAATAAAAAGAAAGAGGAGGGGAGGAGGGACTGTATTAAGAGTTTATTTTGAAAAACTGAAAAATTTATTTGGTACGTTCTGACATACTCTGTTATAATCATATGTTCCTCACCGCAGACCTGTCTAGACATAAAAAATATATCTAGATTTTATAAGTACTATGATTCATTATACCACAGTAAATCTGCTGTGTTCCTTCATTGAATAAATAGAAGATTTTGATTAATAAAATATTTTTTGGTCCCAGGGGTTTTTTTAGGAATGAAGGGGTTTCCCAGTACACATCAACACTGAAAGGCAAATAAAATCTACAGTAAGCAAAACATTCAATGGCAACTTTAGGAGCATACAGACAAATACATAAATTCAAGATTCTAATTATTTTAAAAGCATAGCCCCTAATCTCCTGCCTAGAAGGAATGCTCCTCTTTGTCCATCCTTGTTTCAAATACAGATATGTAACAAAAAACCCCACAAAACCCACAAACCAACCACCCCAAATGTATACGCATTAAAAACTAAATCACTGAAATAGGTTGTGTTTTCTACATAAATGTAATACTGCCAAATGTGCAGGTTTAAATTGTGTATTTTGTTAAAGCCAAATTTCATATTAAAATATATAGGCATGTCTTTACCAACAATAGTATAAGTTGGCATGATTCTAATAATACATTCATTATTTAAGGTACAAATTTGTCTCGATTTTTAGTACATGCAATAGATTTAGGACATTTTTGTGCATTATATGGACTTTGTATAAGCATTCTAAAACATTCCAGTTTTCACTGTCTTGGAAATAGAAAAGTGGGCTGAAGTTTATGTCTAAGACCTGCCTCTGGGTCACAAAAGGAGAATTAAAAAGAGAGAGACAGAGTTAGTTGCTAAGAGACCACCGCTACTGAGCACATGCTGTTATCTAATGGCATGCGATGAAGGCTTTCTAGTGAGGGAATGTGCAATGTATCTCTACGTACCAATAACGCCAGTCATTTACAGGGTAAAATAATGTAATAATATTAGAGGAGGCCCCTCATTGGAAGTTAAAGTGTACAAATGCCTAAATAGAAAAATTGAAGTCCTGAGGTCTAAAATCCCATGTATTTATTAAGTCTCCATATGCTTTTAAGTTAGGTAAGCAAACTCGTCATTTGATAGATCACATCTCTGCTACCAATTTCCTGATAATAATCCTTATCATATGGTCAGTGATATAAACTTCTGCAATAGTGAAGCATGTGGAAGAAACCACAGTCATTACCATCTTGCTAATTCCAGAACTAAAAGAGTTGTATGTGCTCTTTAGATGATACAGTACCATTCTTGTCTATAACAGCCTTTGAACTGCCAGAGTCCTTGTCATAAAAAGACATTTTTTGGTCTTCACACTGAACACAAGGCAACACTTAATGTTGGAACCACCAAAAAGGCAAACTATTTCAACATTTACCAGATTCAGATTACAAAATATAAGAAACTGTAAAATGCAAAAGGATTTCCACTTAGAACTCTCTTTTTCCTGTTTATTCTACTCATTGAACTTAAAAGTTTCACCAAAACGCTGCAGGTATCTCAGGAATATTATAAAGGGAACAAATAGCACTGCCCCGGCAACTCCTTTGCTCTGAAATGTTTCAGACACTTTTTTCCTTAAACAAAATATTCATCTTCTCTCCCTCCTCCTTTTCTCCTTCCCACTCCCTAAATTTTAATCTGTCTGAACATGTGGAAGAGTAGGCAGTCCAGGAGCTGTGAGCAATAATCCT